>NC_059215.1:4371291-4433791 GCF_020615455.1 Coregonus clupeaformis
TGCAATCCTCCGAGTTACTCACTCCCGCCCGGGCTCTGATAGGGATGGCAGGTGCCCAGACCGACACAGAGACGGAGCTACAGAATCTGGACAAAGAACTGTCTGGTCTGAAGGGGACCGCTGAGAGGTATCGTTTGTTAAAGCAACAGTTAGACATGAAGACAGAAGAGTTAGATATCCTCCAGGCTAAACTCCAACAGAGCTCCTTCCCTAAGCAACAGGAGGAGCTGGGAGAGGCTGCGCAGGACCATCGAGGAGTGTGAGGAGACCCTGCGCAGTAGTAAGGAGGTCCAGAAGAAGGCAGAGGAGAAGTACAGGGGTGTTGGAGAACAAGATGAAGAATGCGGAGGCAGAGAGAGAGAAGGAACTGAAAGCTGCTCAACAGAAGCTAAACTCTGCTAAAACCAAGGCTGATGCGTTCAGTAAGAAACTCAAGGAGAGACAACAGGAGGCTGAGTCCCTGGTCCCAGAGGTGGAGGAGTTGAAGAGAGAGCAGGCTGGCAAGCACCACGGCAATGCGGACGCCCTCTCCCGGCGTGATGCCTTCTTCGCTGCCTTTACCCGACGAGGACGTCGGTCCCGAGGAGGGGGATGTGTGATGTCACGAGAGGCTGTGTCCTGGAGGGACGTTACATCCCCCCTGAGATGGCTGCAAACCCAGACAGCTATGGCTCCATCTGCTGGTATGGTCGGGGAACTCCACCCCTCTATGGCCAATCTTCCCACGCAGCTGAAACAAATGAGGAGCTGATGAGCTGAAGGTTTGGGAAGGGAAGAGACACTGAGGGAGTGTGTGGGAAGGGAAGAGACACAGTCTCCAACCTGGGCTCTCTGGAGGACAAGAGTGCTGCACGTCCACTTCCATGAGGAATATAAGGATTTGGAGATACTTACCTTTGGGAAATACTCACCTTTGGATATATGCACCTGTGGAAATACGTGAGAGACATTTGGAAGGACTTTTTGCTGGGTTGGCCACTAGCTGCAACGTGGACTACAGTAAGGCTGGGGAAAAGTTATCTGAGCGAGTGAGAATTATGATTTTGGATGTGGAAGAGACATCCCTGAACTGTTAACCCTTAAAGAGCCACAAGAGAACAGAATTTTGTTATATTTTCGTTAATTTCCCAAGACCTATAATAAAATCCTTGTTTTGTTTGAACCTTGTCTCCTTGCACTACTTGAGCAATCCCGCTGAAAGCTGTGTAGCCTCTCGTGACGTCACAGTATGTACAGGATACACATGGTATACACCGTCCAACCAAATGCTTCCTTGCAGGTTCCTTCTGGACAATTTAACAACAATAAGAAATAATGAAAGATAAGAATAGGAACATAAAGTGAATGTCTCAGTAGAACAGAATAAACATGTTAGCATCAGAATAATACAGGAAGGAACCATTTATAGTACAATATTTATACCTGTATCAGGGAAAGGGGGAGATTGGGGGGCAACTGTTTAAATTTAGCAGTGTGTGTGTGTGTGTGTGTGTGTGTGTGTGTGTGTGTGTGTGTGTGTGTGTGTGTGTGTGTGTGTGTGTGTGTGTGTGTGTGTGTGTGTGTGTGTCTGTGTGTGTGTGTGTGTGTGTGTGTGTGTGTGTGTGTGTGTGTGTGTGTGTGTGTGTGTGTGTGTGTGTGTGTGTGTGTGTGTGTGTGTGTGTGTGTGTGTGTGTGTGTGTGTGTGTGTGTGTGTGTGTGTGTGTGTGTGTGTGTGTGTGTGTGTGTGTGTGTGTGTGTGTGTGTTTGTGCGATAATATGCAACCCTGTTAATCCGGATGACTGTGTGATCGTGCTCTCCGTGGTTGACGTGAGTAAAATGTTTAACCAGGTTAACAGTCACAAGGCCACTGGGCCAGACGGAATACCAGGGCGCGTTCTCAAAGCATACACAGACCAGCCGGCAGGTGTCTTCACGGAACAATCTCTCCTTGCCCTAGTCCGTAATCCTAATATATTTCAAACTGACCACCATTGTCCCTGTTCCCCAGAACTCCAAGGTAATCTGCACAAATGAATATCACGCTGTATGACTCACATCTGTAGCCATGAAATGCTTTGAAAGGCTGGTCATGGCTCACATCAGAACCATCATCCCAGACACTCAGGACCAAATCCAATTCACATAACACCCCAACAGATCCACAGTTGACGCAATCTCAATTGCACTTCACACTGCCCTCTCCCACCTGGACAGGGGATTTAACTATGTGAGAATGCTATTCATAACCTACAGCTCAGCGTTTAACACCATAATACCCTCCAAGCTCATCACCAAGCTAGGGACCCTGGGACTGAACCCCTCCCTCTGCAACTGGATCCTGGACTTCCTGACGGGCCGCCCCCAGGTGGTAAGGGTAGGCAACAACACATCTGCCACGTTTACTCTCAACACGTGGGCCCCTCAAGGGTGGGTGCTTTGTCACCTCCTGTACTTCCTGTTTACCTATGACTGCGTGACCACACACGACTCCAACACCATCATAAAGTTTGCTGACGACGCGACGGTGGTAGGCCTGATCACCGACGGCGATGAGTCAGCCTACAGGGAGGAGGTCAGAGACTTGGCAGTGTGTTTCCAGGACAACAACCTCTCCATCAACGTCAGTAAGACCATGGAGCTGATCATGGACTACAGGAGGAAGAGGGGAGACCACGCCTCCATCCACATCGACGGGGCTGTAGTGGAGCGGGTTGAGAGCTTTAAGTTCCTTGGCGTCCACATCACTAAGAACTTAACATGGTCCACACACACACCGCCACAGTCGTGAAGAGGGCACGTCAGCCCTATTCGATTTGGCACGGGCCCTTGGATCCTCAAAAGGTTACACAGCTGCACCATCGAGAGCATCTTGACTGGCTGCATCACCGCTTGGTATGGCAAAATGCACCTCCCTTGACCTCAAAGAGCTACAGAGTGCAGACCAGTGGCGGCCAGTGACGTTTAAGATGAGGGAGGTTTAAATTATTTATATTACAGCATATTGGATGACTGTCCTTCATATTCCATTCACCCAGCTCAATGTCACATCAATAGGTTCAGGCTACTACATGATACTTGAATTTTCCCTATACCCATCAGGTTGAGAGAAACATTTGCGTACTCAAGGTGACAGACAGTGACACATTCAATACCGCCTTGCACACTCTTGCTTGCATCTAGTTGACCTAGGCTGTAATCATTAGTGCAACAGTTGTAAACGAGAGTTTCCATTGGACAAATTCAGACATGTTTATCCCCGTTTTGTTCCATTTGCTTCCGTTAAAGAAACATATTTCAACAGAATCGGCAGAATGAATACAACCCGGATCACACGCAAACACAGTTCACTTTCATAGCAGCCACATACAAACAGCATGATCACTTTGCTCGTTAATTCCTTCTCATATCTATGCTCTCCCCTTTTCCCTTCAACACATCATCTGTCTGAGACCAGGCGAAAAAAAAAAACTTTCCAAGCCAAACCTTCATATCATAACTGTTTACCGCTACACACAGCCTACCTACATCGTCGTAGCTAATAGAACCAACGCGTTAGTAAACCCGCTACAATCATGCAGTGTACAGTCAAGCAGTTTAGCAGCGACACCGGCGGGCTCCAGTGGCAAAAAATGAATTTAACCAAAAGCTTACCTTGACTTGGAAGAGTTCCAGTGTTGGATAGTTGGAAAGCCATAGCCAGCTAGCTAACATAGCATCCCTCTCTGTTTGAGCCCGGTGTTTGAGTAGGCTAAACTAGCTAGCTGCATTCGCTAGCTAAGTGAAATTGAACTTAACATACAGCAAAGCATAGCTAGCTCTCTCTCTTTCTTGATTTTCTTTCATTTTTAAAGAAATTAATTTGTTCAAAACTGTATTATTTCTCTCTCTTTGAGTCAACTACTCACCACATTGTATGCACTGCAGTGCTAGCTAGCTGTAGTTTATGCTTTCAGTATTAGATTCATTCTCTGATCCTTTGATTGGGTGGACAACATGTCAGTTTATGATGCAAGAGCTCTGATTGGTTGGAGGACATCCTCCAGAAGCTGTCATAATTACTGTGTACGAAATGGCGCCGGAGAAGATGGCTGCCGTTTTACAGCCCTCTAACCAATTGTACTATTATGTGTGTTTTTCTGCATTATTTGTAATTTATTTTGTACATAATGTTTCTGCCATCGTCTCTTATAACCAAAAAGAGCTTCTGGATATCAGGACAACGATTACTCACCTCGTATTGGACGAATAATTTTTCTTCAACGAGGCGGCCGCGAAGGATATCCTACAGACACCCGAAAAGGCCCAAATCCCTGTCATTCGCATGAGGAAGAGACAGAGATATCGTGGAAGTAGGTCGGGGTGCCTTGTAAGGATCCGACGGCGAGCGAGTAAACTGCCGCTCCCATCAATCCTATTAGCCAATCTTCAATCATTGGAAAATAAATTGGATGACCTAAGATTACGGTTATCCTACCAACGGGACATTAAAAACTGTAATATCTTATGTTTCACCGAGTCGTGGCTGAACGACGACATGGATAACATACAGCTAGCGGGCTATACGCTACATCGGCAGGATAGAACGGCTGACTCCGGTAAGACAAGGGGTGGCGGACTGTGTATATTTGTAAACAACAGCTGGTGCACAAAATCAAATACTAAGGAAGTCTCAAGGTTTTGCTCGCCTGAGGTAGATTATCTTATGATAAGCTGTAGACCACACTATTTACCAAGAGAGTTTTCATCTATATTTTTCATAGATGTCTATTTACCACCACAAACCAATGCTGTCATTAAGATTGCACTGAATGAGCTGTATAAGGCCATAAGTCAAAAGGAAAACGCTCATCCAGAGGCAGCGCTCCTAGTGGCCGGGGACTTTAATGCAGGGAAACTTAAATCCATTCTACCTAATTTCTACCAGCATGTTAAATGTGCAACCAGAGGAAAAAAAACTCTAGACCACCTTTACTCCACACACAGAGACGCATACAAAGCTCTCCCTCGCCCTCCATTTGGCAAATCTGACCATAACTCAATCCTCCTGATTCCTGCTTATAATCAAAAACTAAAGCAGGAAGCACCAGTGACTCGGTTAATAAAAAAGTGGTCAGATGACGCAGATGCTAAGCTACAGGACTGTTTTGCTAGCACAGACTGGAATATGTTCCGGGATTCTTCAGATAGCAGGAGTACACCACATCAGTCACTGGCTTCATCAATAAGTGCATCAATGATATCGTCCCCACAGTGACCGTACGTACATACCCCAACCAGAAGCCATGGATTACAGGAAACATCTGCACTGAGCAAAAGGGTAGAGCTGCCGCTTTCAAGGAGCGGGACTCTAACCCGGACGCTTATAAGAAATCCCGCTATGCCCTCCGACGAACCATCAAACAGGCAAAGAGTCAATACAGGACTAAGATTGAATCGTACTACACCGGCTCTGACGCTCGTCGGATGTGGCAGGGCTTGAAAACTATTACAGACTACAAAGGGAAGCACAGCCGCGAGCTTCCCAGTGACACAAGCCTACCAGATGAGCTAAACCACTTCTATGCTCGCTTCGAGGCAAGCAACACTGAAGCATGCATGAGAGCACCAGCTGTTCCAGATGACTATGTGATCACGCTCTCCGTAGCCGATGTGAGTAAGACTTTTAAAAGGTCAACATTCACATGGCCGCAGGGCCAGACGGATTACCAGGACGTGTACTCCGAGCATGTGCTGACCAACTGGCAAGTGTCTTCACTGACATTTTCAACATGTCCCTGACTGAGTCTGTAAAACCAACATGTTTCAAGCAGACCACCATAGTCCACGTGCCCAAGGACACTAAGATAACCTGCCTAAATGACTACCGACCCGTAGCACTGACGTCTGTAGCCATGAAGTGCTTTGAAAGGCTGGTCATGGCTCACATCAACATCATTATCCCAGAAACCCTAGACCCACTCCAATTTGCATACCGCTCCAACAGATCCACAGATGATGCAATCTCTATTGCACTCCACACTGCCCTTTCCCACCTGGACAAGAGGAACACCTACGTGAAAATGCTATTCATTGACTACAGCTTAGCATTCAACAACATAGTGCCCTCAAAGCTCATCACTAAGCTAAGGATCTTGGGACTAAACACCTCCCTCTGCAACTGGATCCTGGACTTCCTGACGGGCCACCCCCAGGTGGTAAGGGTAGGTAACAACACATCTGCCACACTGATCCTCAACACGGGGGCCCCTCAGGGGTGTGTGCTCAGTCCCCTCCTGTACTCCCTGTTCACCCATGACTGCATGGCCAGGCACGACTCCAACACCATCATTAAGTTTGCCGACGACACAACAGTGGTAGGCCTGATCACAGACAACGATGAGACAGCCTCCCTAGTCATAGACTGTTCTCTCTGCTACCGCACGGCAAACGGTACCGGAGTGCCAAGTCTAGGTCCAAAAGACTTCAGCTTCTACCCCCAAGCCATAAGACTCCTGAACAGCTACCCGGACTATTTGCACTGCCCCCCCACCCCATCTTGTTACGCTGCTGCTACTCTGTTAAGTATTTATGCATAGTCACTTTAACTCTACCCACATGTACATATTACTTCAACTACCTCAACTAGCCGGTGCCCCCGCACATTGACTCTGCACCGGTACCCCCCTGTATATATAGCCTCCCTACTGTTATTGTATCTACCTCAAAAACCTTATTATTATCTATCCTGATGCCTAGTCACTTTACCCTGCCTTCATATACATATCTACCTCAAATACCTTATTATTATCTATCCTGATGCCTAGTCACTTTACCCTACATTCATGTACATATCTACCTCAAATACCTTATTATTATCTATCCTGATGCCTAGTCACTTTACTCTGCCTACATGTACAGTGCCTTGGAAAAGTATTAATCGCAAATGGCGTTTTTCATATTTTTGTTGCATTACAACCTGTAATTTAAATGGTTTTTTATTTGGATATCATGTAATGGACTTACACAAAATAGTCCAAATTGGTTTCATAAATAACAGAAAAGTGGTGTGTGCATATGTATTCATCTCCTTTCCTATGAAGCCCCTAAATAAGATCTGGTGCAACCAATTACCTTCAGAAGTCAAATAATTAGTTAGATTGCACACAGGTGGACTTTATTTAAGTGTCACATGATCTGTCACATGATCTCAGTGTATATACACCTGTTCTGAATGGCCCCAGAGTCTGCAACACCACTAAGCAAGGGGCACCACCATGCAAGCGGCACCATGAAGACCAAGGACCTCTCCAAACAGGTCAGGGACAAAGTTGTGGAGAAGTACAGATCAGGTTGGGTTATAAAAAAATATCTGAAACTTTGAACATCCCACGGAGCACCATTAAATCCATTATTAAAAAATGGAAAGAATATGGCACCACAACAAACCTGCCAAGAGAGGGCCGCCCACCAAAACTCACGGACCAGGCAAGGAGGGCATTAATCAGTGAGGCAAGAAAGAGACCAAAGATAACCCTGAAGAAGCTGCAAAGCTCCATAGTGGAGATTGGAGTATCTGTCCATAGGACCACTTCATGCCGTACACCCCACAGAGCTGGGCTTTATGGAAGAGTGGCCAGAAAAAAGCCATTGCTTAAAGAAAAAATATATAGTTTGGTGTTTGCCAAAAGGCATGAGGTAGACTCCCCTGTGATGAGGTGGTGATGAAGGAGTCAGGCGCAGGAGGGTAAATCACAGAATAACAGGCTTTAATCCGCAAAATACAGGTTTACGCAGAAATGCGTCAAACACACTCCAGGGCACAAAACAGGCGCACTGGAAAATACAACGTACACAGGAAAATTCTCCTGTTGATACAAAATACACGAGCTCCACCGAGCTTCACTAACCTCCACAAACAAACAATCACCCACCCAGACAAGGAAGCAGAGGGAACACTTATACCATGACTAATGAGGGAATAAGGACCAGGTGTGTGTGATTGAAGACAAGACAAATGGAGTGATGATAAATGGATCGGCAATAGCTAGTAAGCCGGTGACACCGAACGCCGAAACCTGCCCGAACAAGGAGGGGAGGCAGCCTCGGCGGAAGTCGTGACATCCCCAAACATATGGAAGAAGGTACTCTGGTCTGATGAGACTAAAATTGAGCTTTTTGTCCATCATGGAAAGCGCTATGTCTGGCGCAAACCCAACACCTCTCATCACCCCGAGAACACAGTGAAGCATGGTGTTGGCAGCATCATGCTGTGGGTATGTTTTTCATCTGCAGGGACTGGGAAACTGGTCAGAATTGAAGGAATGATGGATGGCGCTAAATACAGGGGAATTCTTGAGAGAAACCTGTTTCAGTCTTCCAGAGATTTGAGATTGGGACGGAGGTTCACCTTCCAGCAGGACAATGACCCTAAGCATACTGCTAAAGCAACACTCAAGTGGTTTAAGGGGAAACATTTAAATGTCTTGGAATGGCCTAGTCAAAGCCCAGACCTCAATCAAATTGAGAATCTGTGGTATGACTTAAAGATTGTTGTGCACCAGCGGAACCCATCCAACTTGAAGGAGCTGGAGCAGTTTTGCCTTGAAGAATGGGCAAAAATCCCAGTGGCTAGATGTGCCAAGCTTATAGAGACATACCCCAAGAGACTTGCTGCTGTAATTGCTGCAAAAGGTGGCTCTACAAAGTATTGACTTTGTGGGGGTGAATAGTTATGCACACTCAAGTTTTCTGTTTTTTTGTCTTATTTCTTGTTTGTTTCACAAGAAAAAATATTTTGCATCTTCAAAGTGGTAGGCATGTTGTGTAAATCAAATGATACAACCCCCCCCAAAATCTATTTTAATTCCAGGTTGTAAGGCAACAAAATAGGAAAAATGCCAAGTGGGGTGAATACTTTCGCAAGCCACTGTATCTATGCTGACTGTTTTTACTAAATGTTCTGTTGTTGCCATGTGTTTCCGTCCAGCTGTGTTGTGATGACTGTTCTCCTTATGATGTAACTGTGTTGTGATGGCTGTTCTCCTTATGATGTAACTGTGTTGTGATGGCTGTTATCCTTGTGATGTAACTGTGTTGTGATGGCTGTTCTCCTTATGATGTAACTGTGTTGTGATGGCTGTTCTCCTTATGATGTAACTGTGTTGTGATGGCTGTTCTCCTTGTGATATAACAGTGTTGTGATGGCTGTTCTCCTTGTGATGTAACTGTGTTGTGATGGCTGTTCTCCTTATGATGTAACTGTGTTGTGATGACTGTTCTCCTTATGATGTAACTGTGTTGTGATGACTGTTCTCCTTGTGATGTAACTGTGTTGTGATGACTGTTCTCCTTGTGATGTAACTGTGTTTTGATGACTGTTCTCCTTGTGATGTAACTGTGTTGTGATGGCTGTTCTCCTTATGATGTAACTGTGTTGTGATGGCTGTTCTCCTTGTGATGTAACTGTGTTGTGATGGCTGTTCTCCTTGTGATGTAACAGTGTTGTGATGGCTGTTCTCCTTGTGATGTAACTGTGTTGTGATGACTGTTCTCCTTATGATGTAACTGTGTTGTGATGGCTGTTCTCCTTATGATGTAACTGTGTTGTGATGGCTGTTCTCCTTGTGATGTAACTGTGTTGTGATGGCTGTTCTCCTTGTGATGTAACTGTGTTGTGATGGCTGTTCTCCTTATGATGTAACTGTGTTGTGATGGCTGTTCTCCTTGTGATGTAACTGTGTTGTGATGACTGTTCTCCTTGTGATGTAACTGTGTTGTGATGGCTGTTCTACATTTTTACATTTACATTTACATTTTAGTCATTTAGCAGACGCTCTTATCCAGAGCGACTTACAGGAGCAATTAGGGTTAAGTGCCTTGCTCAAGGGCACATTTACGTCATTTAGCAGACGCTCTTATCCAGAGCGACTATTCTTTAAAGAGGTGGGGTTTCAAATGTCTCCGGAAGGTGGTGAGTGACTCCGCTGTCCTGGCGTCGTGAGGGAGCTTGTTCCACCATTGGGGTGCCAGAGCAGCGAACAGTTTTGACTGGGCTGAGCGGGAACTATGCTTCCGCAGAGGAAGGGGAGCCAGCAGGCCAGAGGTGGATGAACGCAATGCCCTCGTTTGGGTGTAGGGACTGATCAGAGCCCGAAGGTACGGAGGTGCCGTTCCCCTCACTGCTCCATAGGCAAGCACCATGGTCTTGTAACGGATGCGAGCTTCAACTGGAAGCCAGTGGAGTGTGCGGAGGAGGGGGGTGACGTGAGAGAACTTGGGAAGGTTGAACACCAGACGGGCTGCGGCATTCTGGATGAGTTGTAGGGGTTTAATGGCACAGGCAGGGAGGCCAGCCAACAGCGAGTTGCAGTAATCCAGACGGGAGATGACAAGTGCCTGGATTAGGACCTGTGCCGCTTCCTGTGTAAGGCAGGGTCGTACTCTCCGAATGTTGTAGAGCATGAACCTGCAGGATCGGGTCACCGCCTTGATGTTAGCGGAGAACGACAGGGTGTTGTCCGGGGTCACGCCAAGGCTCTTCGCACTCTGGGAGGAGGACACAACGGAGTTGTCAACCGTGATGGCGAGATCATGGAACGGGCAGTCCTTCCCCGGGAGGAAGAGCAGCTCCGTCTTGCCAGGGTTCAGCTTGAGGTGGTGATCCGTCATCCATACTGATATGTCTGCCAGACATGCAGAGATGCGATTCGCCACCTGGTTATCAGAAGGGGGAAAGGAGAAGATTAGTTGTGTATCGTCAGCGTAGCAATGATAGGAGAGGCCATGTGAGGATATGACAGAGCCAAGTGACTTGGTGTATAGGGAGAATAGGAGAGGGCCTAGAACTGAGCCCTGGGGGACACCAGTGGTGAGAGCACGTGGTGCGGAGACAGCTTCTCGCCACGCCACTTGGTAGGAGCGACCGGTCAGGTAGGACGCAATCCAGGAGTGAGCCGCGCCGGAGATGCCCAGCTCGGAGAGGGTGGAGAGGAGGATCTGATGGTTCACAGTATCAAAGGCAGCAGACAGGTCTAGAAGGACAAGAGCAGAGGAGAGAGAGTTAGCTTTAGCAGTGCGGAGAGCCTCCGTGACACAGAGAAGAGCAGTCTCAGTTGAATGACCAGTCCTGAAACCTGACTGGTTTGGATCAAGAAGGTCATTCTGAGAGAGATAGCAAGAGAGTTGGCTAAAGACGGCATGCTCAATAGTTTTGGAAAGAAAAGAAAGAAGGGATACTGGTCTGTAGTTGTTGACATCAGTGGGATCGAGTGTTATTTTTTTGAGAAGGGGTGCAACTCTTGCTCTCTTGAAGACGGAAGGGACATGGCCAGCGGTCAAGGATGAGTTGATCAGCGAGGTGAGGTAGGGGAGAAGGTCACCGGAGATGGTCTGGAGAAGAGAGGAGGGGATGGGGTCAAGCGGGCAGGTTGTTGGGCGGCCTGCAGTCACAAGTCGCAGGATTTTATCTGGAGAGAGAGGGGAGGAAGAAGTCAAAGCATAGGGTAGGGCAGTGTGAGTAGGACCAGCAGTGTCATTAGACTTAACAAACGAGGATCGGATGTCGTCAACCTTTTCAAAGTGGTTGACGAAGTCATCCACAGAGAGAGGGGGGGGATTCAGGAGGGAGGAAAATGTGGCAAAGAGCTTCCTAGGGTTAGAGGCAGATGCTTGGAATTTAGAGTGGTAGAAAGTGGCCTTAGCAGCAGAAACAGATGAAGAAAATGTAGAGAGGAGGGAGTGAAAAGATGCCAGGTCGGCAGGGAGTTTAGTTTTCTTCCATTTCCGCTCCGCTGCCCGGAGCTCTGTTCTGTGAGCTCGCAATGAGTCATCAAGCCACGGAGCTGGAGGGGAGGACCGAGCCGGCCGGGAGGATAGGGGACACAGAGAGTCAAAGGATGCAGAAAGGGAGGAGAGGAGGGTTGAGGAGGCAGAATCAGGAGATTGGAGGGAGAAGGATTGAGCAGAGGGAAGAGATGATAGGATGGAAGAGGAGAGAGTAGTGGGAGAGAGAGAGCGAAGGTTGCGGCGGCGCATTACCATCTGTGTAGGGGCAGAGTGAGTAGTGTTGGAGGAGAGCGAGAGAGAAAAGGAAACAAAGTAGTGGTCGGAGACATGGAGGGGAGTTGCAGTGAGATTAGTAGAAGAGCAGCATCTAGTAAAGATGAGGTCAATTGTATTGCCTGCCTTGTGAGTAGGGGGGGGACGGTGAGAGGGTGAGGTCAAAAGAGGAGAGGAGTGGAAAGAAGGAGGCAGAGAGAAATGAGTCAAATGTGGACGTAGGGAGGTTGAAATCCCCCAAAACTGTGAGGGGTGAGCCATCCTCAGGAAAGGAACTTATCAAGGCGTCAAGCTCATTGATGAACTCTCCAAGGGAACCTGGAGGGCGATAGATGACAAGGATATTAAGCTTAAATGGGCTAGTGACTGTGACAGCATGGAATTCAAATGAGGAGATAGACAGATGGGTTAGGGGAAAAATTGAGAATGTCCACTTGGGAGAGATGAGGATTCCTGTGCCACCACCCCTCTGACCAGATGCTCTCGGGGTATGCGAGAACACATGGTCAGACGAGGAGAGAGCAGTAGGAGTAGCAGTGTTTTCAGTGGTAATCCATGTTTCCGTCAGCGCCAGGAAGTCGAGGGACTGGAGGTTAGCATAGGCTGGTATGAAGTCAGCTTTGTTGGCAGCAGAACGGCAGTTCCAGAGGCTGCCTGAGACCTGGAACTCCAGGTGTGGGGTGCGTGCAGGGACCACCAGGTTAGAGAGGCAGCAGCAACGCGGTGTGAGGCGTTTGTGTAGCCTGTGCAGAGAGGAGAGAACAGGGATAGGCAGAGGCATAGTTGACAGGCTGTAGCAAATGGCTACAATAATGCAGAGGAGATCGGAATGAAATGAACTAAACATCTGGGAGAGGAGAGAGCAGGGCCTCCCTCACCAAAACTTCCACCTCAGAAACTATAATTGTTTCACTGAACCACCCGAACAAAAACTCTCCCAACTTCCACCTTTAGAAATCAGAATTGTTGTGAACCACAGCGGTTCAATGTTTCAAGGAATAGACTCAACCCACTTTATTCAGCTAGCTAACTATGACACCATAGCTAACTAGCATGCTAGCATCCAATAACACACAGTTTAGCACCAACACTTGGTCACAACAAACCACCAATAGTGTGTTAACACACTAAACAGATAATTCGTGTCCGTGTCTAGTTCCTTTCATAACGCAGCAATAATTAAACGTTGGCTAGCTAGCACAAATATATTGTATTTAGCTGCCACAGTACAGCACACAATGGCTACTGTGTTGACTCTGTTCGAAAAACGGCTAGCTAGCTAGCTTCGTACTACACCGGCACCGCCGAAAACAATGCTAACCTACAATAACTACCCACAACAGCCCACGATGCCTAACTATGACACCATAGCTAACTAGCATGCTAGCATCCAATAACACACAGTTTAGCACCAATACTTGGTTACAACAAACTACCAATAGTGTGTTAACACACTAAACAGATAATTCGAGTCCGTGTCTAGTTCCTTTCATAACGCAGCAATAATTAAACATTGGCTAGCTAGCACAAGTATATTGTATTTAGCTACTACAGTACAGTTAGCTGGTCGTGTTGGCTAGCTAGCAATGGCTACTGTGTTGACTTTGTTTGAAAAACGGCTAGCTAGCTAGCTTCGTGCTACACCCGGCACCGCCGAAAACAATGCTAACCTACAATAACTACCCACAACAGCCCACGATGCCTAACTATGACGCCATAGCTAACTAGCATGCTAGCATCCAATAAAACACAGTTTAGCACCAATACTTGGTTACAACAAACTACCAATAGTGTGTTGACTTTTGTGTTTGTCATATGTCCCTGTCCTTCAGTGTTGTGATGTCTGTCCTGTGATTTCAATGTTTTTTGTGTGTGTTTATTGCACCCCACTTTACGGTCTTCACTGGCCATGCCGTCATTGTAAATACGAATGTGTTCTTAACTGCCTGGATAAATAAAGTTTAAATAAAAACGTTTGAAAATGGAAAAAAGAACAGTACGTTTCCATGCTCTAGATGTTTTACCCATAAGGCCTGTTCTAATCATACTGTCTTGCCTTTTTTTTTTTTTCTTTCTTACTGATAAATCAGGAAAATTCGAAATAAGTGGTTTCTCTATATGGTGACTATTTTTCTCTCCTATGTCCTTTTGACATTCTCATCTATGAATCTATCAATACACACCCACACTCTATCACTAGCTTCAAAAGGAAGAAGACACTTGAGCAATGATGCGTCATGCATCAACAAAAAAAATGTCTTAGCACGATGTACCAGCGACTGCTGAAATGAAACGAAGTCCAAAGTCAAGGAACATGTAAACAAAGTAAATAATCATTACATTGATATTCAGAACATCTTACTTAGCGTAACCATGGCAGCCAGACGGTTTTTCATAACATAATTATTATCTAGCTGCATCATCTCCTCTCTTTATCTCTACTCATTTAAACAAATCAATGGACAGCCCACGAAAGTACCCAGTGGGTGAAGAATGGTTGCAGTGACATCAGACTGATTATCTCTTTCTATCACCATGGTTTAGGTTGTATACTGGTTGTTAAAGGACAACTTTTGTTAGATGTTTTTATTATTATTTTTTCCCTATGAAAAGAGGTTGACGCACACTTGAATCAGATAAAAGTTTCAATTTTGAATGTGTCGTTTTGAAGTTTTCAAATCAACAGCGACCTTCATTCATTTGTTTCCTACAAGTGTGATGAGTCCATCTGAGTCACGAGTCAGAAAGCAGCTTTAAATACAGTGGCTACATTAGCAGCTGAATGGAGCAGATGTCCTGCTTCTAAAGGAAGACACCCGGTTGACGGATCAAATAAACCTTTCAGAGCAAGGTGGACGTTTCTATTACAGAAGTGCTGGAGATATCATGTGGCAGTATAACTAAGAGTGGCCACAGCATAGTACAGATCTATGAGCCACCCACAGAACTGAATGCTGTACAGTCAAAGCCCAGACCTCAATCAAAAACTGCCAGGTCGCAGTTGTAAATGAGAACTTGTTCTCAACTGGCTTGTTCTCAACTGGCTTACCTGGTTAAATAAAGGTTAAATAAAAATAAAAATAAAAATACCAAAAGAGTGAGGCTATATACAGGTTAGCCTACAGTGAGGGGAAAAAGTATTTGATCCCCTGCTGATATTGTACGTTTGCCCACTGACAAATAAATAATCAGTTTATCATTTTAATGGTAGGTTTATTTGTACAGTGAGAGACAGAATGTTTAAAAAAAATCCAGAAAAACGCACGTCAAAAATGTTATAAATTGATTTGCATTTTAATGAGGGAAATAAGTATTTGACCCCATCTCAAATCAGAAAGATTTCTGGCTCCCAGGTGTCTTTTATACAGGTAACGAGCTGAGATAGGAGCACACTCTTAAAGGGAGTGCTACTAATCTCAGTGTCACGGTTCCCTAAGACAGAACCCAGAAGCAGACCAGGACAAGGAGAGTTGAACGAAGGTGAGGGTTTATTACAGATTCAAAAGGTGCAGAATAATCCAGGAGACGGAGCGGGTGGCGGAGATGAGTAGGTGGAGGTGAAGTGGCAGATTAAACGATGGCACGGCAGGGGTTGGGTGAAGGTTCCGGGAGAATGACTGTAGACAGAAAAAAACTGAGGTAAGTACAAGGCAGGTCAACAAGGTGCAAAACAACAAAACTAACGCTAGTACTAAGAGGCTGATACGCTGACAAAACATACTGTTAATGGCTAACGATCCGGCAGGGAATGGATGTTAGACCAGAGCCTAAGAAGGGTGATGATCAGGACCAGGTGTGCAGATTGCTGATGGGATGCAGGTGCGGAAATCAAGAGAGCTCCCCGGAGCGTTCCAGCACCCTCGGGAAACTGGAGATCACGAGCAGAACAACTAGACCACAGACAGGACCCGACTCAGACTGCCGGGATCGTTACAGTACCCCCCCTCCGACGAACGCCACCGGGCGGACTCCCCGGAGCGCCAGGATGGAGGCGGTAGAAGTCACTGATGAGGTCAGCATCTAGGATCTGTCGCCGCGGAATCCAACTCCTCTCTTCAGGACCATACCCCTCCCAGTCCACGAGATACTGGAAACCCCGGCCCCGCCGTCTGGAATCCATGATGCGTCGCACCGTGTAGGCAGGACCACCTCCGATCATCCGAGGAGGAGGAGGAGGGGGCGGAGGAGGCAACAGAGGACTGAGGAAAACAGGCTTGAGGCAGGAGACATGAAAGGTGGGATGGACTCTGAGCGTCCTCGGGAGTTTGAGTCGAACTGCCACCGGATTGATCACCTTCTCCACCACAAACGGACCAATGAACTTCGGTAACAACTTCCTAGACTCAGTCCGTAAAGGAAGATCCCGTGTGGCCAACCAGACCCTATCTCCGATGGTGTAGGTGGGAGCGGGGATCCGGCGACGATTCGCCTGGAGCTGATACCGGTCCGAAACTCTAAGGAGTGCCTTTCTGGCCCGATGCCAGGTCCGGTGGCAACGACGAATATGGGCCTGAACAGAAGGCACTGAGAGCTCCCTCTCCTGAGAAGGGAACAAGGGAGGTTGGTAGCCATACAGGCACTGGAAGGGAGACATCCCAGTGGCAGATGTAGGGGAGAGTATTGTGGGCATACTCAACCCAAGGCAACTGAGAGACCCAGGAGGTGGGGTTGGAAGAGGCCAGGCAGCGTAGCGTGGATTCCATCTTCTGGTTGGCTCTCTCCGCCTGACCATTAGATTGGGGGTGAAACCCAGATGTGAGACTGACTGTAGCTCCAATGGCCAAACAGAAGGACTTCCAGACAGCAGAGGTAAACTGAGGGCCACGGTCGGAAACGATATCACTGGGCAAACCGTGGACCCTGAAAACCTCCCTAACCAGGATCTCGGACGTCTCCGAGGCAGAGGGAAGCTTGGCAATTGGCACAAAGTGGGCGAACTTGCTGAATCTGTCCACGATAGTCAGAACGACCGTGTTCCCCTCAGAAGCGGGCAACCCAGTGACAAAGTCCAGGGCCAGATGCGACCATGGTCGCCGGGGAATAGGAAGGGGGTGAAGTAGTCCAGAGCTGGGCCGATTGGTACTCTTATTCTGCGCACACACTGGACAGGCAGCAACATAACCCCGAGTATCCTCGGCCATGGCAGGCCACCAAAAACGTCTGCGAAGAAACGCCATCGTCCGAGCCACGCCAGGGTGACAAGCCATCTTGCTGGCGTGGGACCATTTGAGGACCGCAGGACGAACCGACTCAGGCACAAACAACCGACCGGGTGGACCGTTACCGGGACCGGGCTGCGTCCGAAGGGCCGCCATCACCTCCTCCTCAATCTTCCACCTAACAGCTCCCACGACGCAGTTCCGGGGGAGAATTGTCTCGGTCTTGGACCCACTCTCCTCCGTCTTGGAGAACATCCGAGACAAGGCGTCCGCCTTGCCGTTCTTAGATCCAGGTCGGAACGTCAGGGAAAAATTGAATCGTCCGAAAAACAACGACCACCTGGCCTGACGGGAGTTGAGACGTCTAGCCGATTGCACGTAAGCAAGATTCTTGTGGTCAGTCCAGACAATAAACGGTTGCTCCGCCCCCTCCAACCAGTGGCGCCACTCCTCCAAGGCAAGTTTCACCGCGAGAAGCTCCCGGTTACCCACATCGTAATTCCTCTCCGCAGGCGAAAGGCGACGAGAGTAGTAGGCGCAGGGATGGAGTTTACTGTCCGTGGAGCATCGCTGCGACAGGATGGCGCCAACTCCCACATCAGACGCGCGTCCACTTCAACGACGAACTGACGGGCCGTGTCCGGTTGAGAGAGAATCGGTGCGTTGGTGAATCGCCTCTTCAAATCCAGAAACGCTCGATCCGCCTCCGGATTCCACTTGAAGCTCCTGATACTGGAAGTCAAGGCAGTTAACGGAGCGGCCACACGGCTGTAATCCCGGATGAATCTGCGGTAGAAATTCGCAAACCCCAAAAATCTCTGGAGCTGCAATCTCGTACCGGGCTGGGCCCATTCCAGAACCGCTCTAACCTTCTCCTGGTCCATCCTAATCTCTCCCCTGGAGATGATGTACCCGAGAAAGGATGTTGTGTGGGCGTGAAACTCGCACTTCTCGGCCTTCACGAACAGGCGATTCTCCAACAATCGCTGCAGAACCTGCCGGACATGCTGGACGTGGTCGGAAGGTTCCTTCGAGAAGATCAGAATGTCATCCAGATAAACAAACACAAAGAGACCGATCATATCTCTCAGGACGTCGTTCACCATACTCTGGAATACCGCTGGAGCATTGGTCAGTCCAAACGGCATCACCTGATACTCGAAGTGACCCATCGGTGTATTGAAACCCGTCAACCACTCGTCTCCCTCTCTGATCCGGACCATGTGATACGCATTGCGTAGGTCTAGCTTGGTGAACACCGTAGCACCCTGTAAGGAGTCGAAGGCAGAACTCATCAAGGGCAGGGGATACTTGTTCTTGACCGTGATGTCATTCAACCCCCGATAATCAATACACGGTCGAAGAGAGCCATCCTTCTTACCCACAAAGAAGAATCCTGCCCCCAGGGGTGATGACGAGGACGAACGAGACCAGCCGCTAGGGACTCCTTGATGTAGGTCTCCAAAGCCTCACGTTCAGGTCGGGAGATACTGTATAACCTTCCCTTGGGGTAGACAGCTCCAGGGAACAGGTTGATGGCACAATCATATGGTCGGTGGGGAGGGAGTGACAGAGCCTTCTGCTTACTGAACACTTCCCCCAAATCTTGATATGTCTCGGGAACCAGGGACAAATCTGGGGGTTTAGCCTCAACCACCTGACTGGGAACCGAATGGGGACAGGCAGTCTTGAGACAGTTAGCATGACAATCAAGGCTCCAACTCGTTACCTTGCCCGTCACCCAATCGAACGTGGGATTGTGTTCCTTCAGCCAGGGGTATCCAAGGACCAGAGGAACATGGGAAGACGGCAGAATGAAGAATGAAATCATCTCCGAATGATTCCCCGACAACAGCATCTTAACCGGTTCAGTCCTCATCGTGATACGTGCCAGACTACTGCCGTTCAGAGTGGTCGCCTCAATGGCTTCCGGCAATTGCTCCTTGGAAAGCCCCAGCTGTTCCACCAACTCGGCATCAAGAAAGCTTCCATCGGCACCTGAATCGACAAAGCGTTAATCGCTAAGCTCTGATTCCTGTTCACAAGGGTAGCCGGGAAACGGGGTCTGACAGAGGTACTGAGAGGTTGAAACTAGCTCGCTAAAAGTCCTCCCAACTTTAGCGAGCCGGGCAGTTTGACGACCGCCGGGAACAAGTGGAGATGTAATGTCCCGAGCTACCACAGTAGAGGCAACAGTTGGTCTTACGTCTATGTTGACGCTCCTCCTTGGTTAACCCGTGCCGCCCCACTTGCATGGGTTCAGAATCGGGAGAGAGAACCTCTCCACTAATCCTTTGTGGTGGAGAATGATCGACGTGTTCTGGTCCACCACCCGACCCGACTGGGAACTGAGAAGCTGATCGATTGGACGGACCCCATTGCTTCTCCCTCCTTCGCTCTCGGACTCGATTATCCACCCGAATAGACAAGGCTACCAAGCTGTCCAGGTCACTAGGCTCCGGATAGGAGATCAACTCATCCTTGAGCTGCTCCGACAGACCCTGGTAAAAGGCCGCTTGCAGAGACTCCTCATTCCACCCACTCTCCACAGCCAACGTCTTGAACTCGATCACGAAGTCGGCCACGCTGCGAGTTCCTTGGCGAAGCGAAAACAGGCGCCTAGCTGCGTCCCTCCCTCGGACGGAATGGTCGAAGAGCTTCCTCATCTCGGCCGTGAACCCCTGGTATGAAGCCATGCAGGGATCCTGTCGTTCCCAAACGGCTGAAGCCCACTCCAGCGCTCGACCACGCAGCAACTCAATCACAAAGGCTATCCTAGCCTTGTCTGTGGCATAAGAGTAGGGCTGTAGATCGAACACTAATCCACACTGCATAAGGAAGGAACGGCATCTTCCCAGCTCCCCCTCATATTTATCCGGCGTCGGAACCTTGGGCTCACGGAAGGACACAGCTCCAGAAGCGGCAGGCGAGATGGGTGAAACCGGTAGTGGATCCTCCACCGGAAACTCGCGTTGGTTCTGGACCTCCGTCAGACCGGTAGAAAGGTTCCGAACTGACAACGCGATCTCCTGTAGTGCCGTGCTATGTTGTCCCAACATCTTCTCCTGATGGGAAATGGCATGGCGAACAGAGTCCAGATCCGCTGGGTTCATTAATGGCCGGATCGTTCTGTCACGGTTCCCTAAGACAGAACCCAGAAGCAGACCAGGACAAGGAGAGTTGAACGAAGGTGAGGGTTTATTACAGATTCAAAAGGTGCAGAATAATCCAGGAGACGGAGCGGGTGGCGGAGATGAGTAGGTGGAGGTGAAGTGGCAGATTAAACGATGGCACGGCAGGGGTTGGGTGAAGGTTCCGGGAGAATGACTGTAGACAGAAAAAAACTGAGGTAAGTACAAGGCAGGTCAACAAGGTGCAAAACAACAAAACTAACGCTAGTACTAAGAGGCTGATACGCTGACAAAACATACTGTTAATGGCTAACGATCCGGCAGGGAATGGATGTTAGACCAGAGCCTAAGAAGGGTGATGATCAGGACCAGGTGTGCAGATTGCTGATGGGATGCAGGTGCGGAAATCAAGAGAGCTCCCCGGAGCGTTCCAGCACCCTCGGGAAACTGGAGATCACGAGCAGAACAACTAGACCACAGACAGGACCCGACTCAGACTGCCGGGATCGTTACACTCAGCTTGTTACCTGTATAAAAGACACCTGTCCACAGAAGCAATCAATCAATCAGATTCCAAACTCTCCACCATGGCCAAGACCAAAGAGCTCTCCAACGATGTCAGGGACAAGATTGTAGACCTACACAAGGCTGGAATGGGCTACAAGACCATCGCCAAGCAGCTTGGTGAGAAGGTGACAACAGTTGGTGCGATTATTCGCAAATGGAAGAAACACAAAATAACTGTCAATCTCCCTCGGCCTGGGGCACCATGCAAGATCTCACCTCGTGGAGTTGCAATGATCATGAGAACGGTGAGGAATCAGCCCAGAACTACACAGAAGGATCTTGTCAATGATCTCAAGGCAGCTGGGACCATAGTCACCAAGAAAACAATTGGTAACACACTACGCCGTGAAGGACTGAAATCCTGCAGCCCCCGCAAGATCCCCCTGCTCAAGAAAGCACATATACATGCCCGTCTGAAGTTTGCCAATGAACATCTGAACAATTCAGAGGAGAACTGGGTGAAAGTGTTGTTGTCAGATGAGACCAAAATTGATCTCTTTGGCATCAACTCAACTCGCCGTGTTTGGAGGAGGAGAATTGCTGCCTATGACCCCAAGAACACCATCACCACCGTCAAACATGGAGGTGGAAATATTATGCTTTGGGGGTGTTTTTCTGCTAAGGGGACAGGACAACTTCACCGCATCAAAGGGACGATGGACAGGGCTATGTACCGTCAAATCTTTTGTGAGAACCTCCTTCCCTCAGCCAGGGCATTGAAAATGGGTCGTGGATGGGTATTCCAGCATGACAATGACCCAAACACATGGCCAAGGCAACAAAGGAGTGGCTCAAGAAGAAGCACATTAAGGTCCTGGAGTGGCCTAGCCAGTCTCCAGACCTTAATCCCATAGAAAATCAGTGGAGAGATCTGAAGGTTCGAGTTGCCAAACGTCAGCCTCGAAACATTAATGACTTGGAGAAGATCTGCAAAGAGGAGTGGGACAAAATCCCTCCTGAGATGTGTGCAAACCTGGTGGCCAACTACAAGAAACATCTGACATCTTTGATTGCCAACAAGGGTTTTGCCACCAAGTACTAAGTCATGTTTTGCAGAGGGGTCAAATACTTATTTCCCTCATTAAAATGTAAATCAATTTATAACATCTTTGACATGCGTTTTCTGGATTTTTTTGTTGTGATTCTGTCTCTCACTGTTCAAATAAACCTACCAATAAAATTATAGACTGATCATGTCTTTGTCAGTGGGCAAACATACAAAATTAGCAGGGGATCAAATACTTTTTTCCCCTGTAGCTCTTTGACTTCTGTGGCTTGTTACCCTCCACTACTACTTTAGAGGGCAAGGTCCACATGAGTGATGCTATCAGGGTTATAGGTCCACATGAGTGATGCTATCAGGGTCATAGGACCACATGAGTGATGCTATCAGGGTTATAGGTCCATGTGAGTGATGCTATCAGGGTTATAGGTCCACATGAGTGATGCTATCAGGGTTATAGGTCCACATGAGTGATACTATCAGGGTTATAGGTCCACATGAGTGATGCTATCAGGGTGATAGGTCCACATGAGTGATACTATCAGGGTTATAGGTCCACATGAGTGATACTATCAGGGTGATATGTCCACATGAGTGATGCTATCAGGGTTATAGGTCAACATGAGTGATGCTATCAGGGTTATAGGTCCACATGAGTGATACTATCAGGGTTAAAGGTCCACATGAGTGATACTATCAGGGTTATAGGTCCACATGAGTGATACTATCAGGGTTATAGGTCCACATGAGTGATACTATCAGGGTTATAGGTCCACATGAGTGATACTATCAGGGTTATAGGTCCACATGAGTGATGCTATCAGGGTTATAGGTCCACATGAGTGATACTATCAGGGTCATAGGTCCACATGAGTGATACTATCAGGGTTATATGTCCACATGAGTGATACTATCAGGGTTATAGGTCCACATGAGTGATGCTATCAGGGTTATAGGTCCACATGAGTGATACTATCAGGGTTATAGGTCCACATGAGTGATACTATCAGGGTTATATGTCCACATGAGTGATACTATCAGGGTTATAGGTCCACATGTTTGATGCTATCAGGGTTATAGGTCCACATGAGTGATGTTATCAGGGTTAAAGGTCCACATGAGTGATACTATCAGGGTTATAGGTCCACATGAGTGATACTATCAGGGTTATAGGTCCACATGAGTGATACTATCAGGGTTATAGGTCCACATGAGTGATGCTATCAGGGTCATAGGTCCACATGAGTGATGCTATCAGGGTTATAGGTCCACATGAGTGATGCTATCAGGGTCATAGGTCCACATGAGTGATGCTATCAGGGTTATAGGTCCACATGAGTGATGCTATCAGGGTTATAGGTCCACATGAGTGTTGCTATCAGGGTTATAGGTCCACATGAGTGATGCTATCAGGGTCATAGGTCCACATGAGTGATGCTATCAGGGTTATAGGTCCACATGAGTGATACTATCAGGGTCATAGGTCCACATGAGTGATACTATCAGGGTTAAAGGTCCACATGAGTGTTGCTATCAGGGTTAAAGGTCCACATGAGTGTTGCTATCCGGGTTATAGGTCAACATGAGTGTTGCTATCAGGGTTATAGGTCCACATGAGTGTTGCTATCAGGGTTATAGGTCCACATGAGTGTTGCTATCAGGGTTAAAGGTCCACATGAGTGATGTTATCAGGGTTATAGGTCCACATGAGTGATGCTATCAGGGTTATAGGTCCACATGAGTGTTGCTATCAGGGTTATAGGTCCACATGAGTGTTGCTATCAGGGTTATAGGTCCACATGAGTGATGCTATCAGGGTAAATCGGTCCACATGAGTGATGCTATCAGGGTTATAGGTCCACATGAGTGATGCTATCAGGGTTATAGGTCCACATGAGTGATGCTATCAGGGTTATAGGTCCACATGAGTGATACTATCAGGGTTATAGGTCCACATGTTTGATGCTATCAGGGTAAATCGGTCCACATGAGTGATGCTATCAGGGTTATAGGTCCACATGAGTGATACTATCAGGGTTATAGGTCCACATGAGTGATACTATCAGGGTTATATGTCCACATGAGTGATACTATCAGGGTTATAGGTCCACATGAGTGATGCTATCAGGGTTATAGGTCCACATGAGTGATGTTATCAGGGTTAAAGGTCCACATGAGTGATACTATCAGGGTTAAAGGTCCACATGAGTGATACTATCAGGGTTATAGGTCCACATGAGTGATACTATCAGGGTTATAGGTCCACATGAGTGATGCTATCAGGGTCATAGGTCCACATGAGTGATGCTATCAGGGTTATAGGTCCACATGAGTGATGCTATCCGGGTTATAGGTCCACATGAGTGTTGCTATCAGGGTTATAGGTCCACATGAGTGATGCTATCAGGGTCATAGGTCCACATGAGTGATGCTATCAGGGTTATAGGTCCACATGAGTGATACTATCAGGGTCATAGGTCCACATGAGTGATACTATCAGGGTTAAAGGTCCACATGAGTGTTGCTATCAGGGTTAAAGGTCCACATGAGTGTTGCTATCCGGGTTATAGGTCAACATGAGTGTTGCTATCAGGGTTATAGGTCCACATGAGTGTTGCTATCAGGGTTATAGGTCCACATGAGTGTTGCTATCAGGGTTAAAGGTCCACATGAGTGATGTTATCAGGGTTATAGGTCCACATGAGTGTTGCTATCAGGGTTATAGGTCCACATGAGTGATGCTATCAGGGTTATAGGTCCACATGAGTGTTGCTATCAGGGTTATAGGTCCACATGAGTGTTGCTATCAGGGTTATAGGTCCAAATGAGTGATACTATCAGGGTTATAGGTCCACATGTTTGATGCTATCAGGGTAAATCGGTCCACATGAGTGATGCTATCAGGGTTATAGGTCCACATGAGTGATACTATCAGGGTTATAGGTCCACATGAGTGATGCTATCAGGGTTATAGGTCCACATGAGTGATGCTATCAGGGTTAAAGGTCCACATGAGTGATGCTATCAGGGTCATAGGTCCACATGAGTGATGCTATCAGGGTTATAGGTCCACATGAGTGATACTATCAGGGTCATAGGTCCACATGAGTGATACTATCAGGGTTAAAGGTCCACATGAGTGTTGCTATCAGGGTTAAAGGTCCACATGAGTGTTGCTATCCGGGTTATAGGTCAACATGAGTGTTGCTATCAGGGTTATAGGTCCACATGAGTGTTGCTATCAGGGTTATAGGTCCACATGAGTGTTGCTATCAGGGTTAAAGGTCCACATGAGTGATGTTATCAGGGTTATAGGTCCACATGAGTGTTGCTATCAGGGTTATAGGTCCACATGAGTGATGCTATCAGGGTTATAGGTCCACATGAGTGTTGCTATCAGGGTTATAGGTCTACATGAGTGTTGCTATCAGGGTTATAGGTCCAAATGAGTGATACTATCAGGGTTATAGGTCCACATGTTTGATGCTATCAGGGTAAATCGGTCCACATGAGTGATGCTATCAGGGTTATAGGTCCACATGAGTGATACTATCAGGGTTATAGGTCCACATGAGTGATGCTATCAGGGTTATAGGTCCACATGAGTGATGCTATCAGGGTTAAAGGTCCACATGAGTGATGCTATCAGGGTTATAGGTCCACATGAGTGATGCTATCAGGGTTATAGGTCCACATGAGTGTTGCTATCAGGGTTATAGGTCCACATGAGTGATGCTATCAGGGTCATAGGTCCACATGAGTGATGCTATCAGGGTTATAGGTCCACATGAGTGATGCTATCAGGGTCATAGGTCCACATGAGTGATACTATCAGGGTTAAAGGTCCACATGAGTGTTGCTATCAGGGTTAAAGGTCCACATGAGTGTTGCTATCAGGGTTATAGGTCCACATGAGTGTTGCTATCAGGGTTATAGGTCCACATGAGTGTTGCTATCAGGGTTATAGGTCCACATGAGTGATGCTATCAGGGTTAAAGGTCCACATGAGTGATGCTATCAGGGTTATAGGTCCACATGAGTGTTGCTATCAGGGTTATAGGTCCACATGAGTGATGCTATCAGGGTTATAGGTCCACATGAGTGTTGCTATCAGGGTTATAGGTCCACATGAGTGTTGCTATCAGGGTTATAGGTCCACATGAGTGATGCTATCAGGGTAAATCGGTCCACATGAGTGATGCTATCAGGGTTATAGGTCCACATGAGTGATGCTATCAGGGTTATAGGTCCACATGAGTGATGCTATCAGGGTTATAGGTCCACATGAGTGATACTATCAGGGTTATAGGTCCACATGTTTGATGCTATCAGGGTAAATCGGTCCACATGAGTGATGCTATCAGGGTTATAGGTCCACATGAGTGATACTATCAGGGTTATAGGTCCACATGAGTGATGCTATCAGGGTTATAGGTCCACATGAGTGATGCTATCAGGGTTAAAGGTCCACATGAGTGATACTATCAGGGTTATAGGTCCACATGAGTGATGCTATCAGGGTTATAGGTCCATATGAGTGTTGCTATCAGGGTTATAGGTCCACATGAGTGATGCTATCAGGGTTATAGGTCCACATGAGTGTTGCTATCAGGGTTATAGGTCCACATGAGTGTTTCTATCAGGGTTATAGGTCCACATGAGTGATGCTATCAGGGTTATAGGTCCACATGAGTGATGCTATCAGGGTTATAGGTCCACATGAGTGATGCTATCAGGGTTATAGGTCCACATGAGTGATACTATCAGGGTTATAGGTCCACATGAGTGATGCTATCAGGGTAAATCGGTCCACATGAGTGATGCTATCAGGGTTATAGGTCCACATGAGTGATACTATCAGGGTTATAGGTCCACATGAGTGATGCTATCAGGGTCATAGGTCCACATGAGTGATGCTATCAGGGTTATAGGTCCACATGAGTGATGCTATCAGGGTTATAGGTCCACATGAGTGATACTATCAGGGTCATAGGTCCACATGAGTGATGCTATCAGGGTTAAAGGTCCACAGGAGTGATACTATCAGGGTTATAGGTCCACATGAGTGTTGCTATCAGGGTTATAGGTCCACATGAGTGTTGCTATCAGGGTTATAGGTCCACATGAGTGATGCTATCAGGGTACATCGGTCCACATGAGTGATGCTATCAGGGTTATAGGTCCACATGAGTGATGCTATCAGGGTTATAGGTCCACATGAGTGATGCTATCAGGGTTATAGGTCCACATGAGTGATACTATCAGGGTTATAGGTCCACATGAGTGATGCTATCAGGGTAAATCGGTCCACATGAGTGATGCTATCAGGGTTATAGGTCCACATGAGTGATACTATCAGGGTTATAGGTCCACATGAGTGATGCTATCAGGGTTATAGGTCCACATGAGTGATGCTATCAGGGTTATAGGTCCACATGAGTGATGCTATCAGGGTTATAGGTCCACATGAGTGATGCTATCAGGGTTATAGGTCCACATGAGTGATACTATCAGGGTTATAGGTCCACATGAGTGATGCTATCAGGGTAAATCGGTCCACATGAGTGATGCTATCAGGGTTATAGGTCCACATGAGTGATACTATCAGGGTTATAGGTCCACATGAGTGATACTATCAGGGTTATAGGTCCACATGAGTGATGCTATCAGGGTTATAGGTCCACATGAGTGATGCTATCAGGGTTATAGGTCCACATGAGTGATGCTATCAGGGATATAGGTTCACATGAGTGATGCTATCAGGGTTATAGGTCCACATGAGTGATGCTATCAGGGTCATAGGTCCACATGAGTGATGCTATCCGGGTTAAAGGTCCATGTGAGTGATGCTATCAGGGATATAGGTCCACATGAGTGATGCTATCAGGGTTATCTGTCCACGTGAGTGATGCTATCAGGGTTATAGGTCCACATGAGTGATACTATCAGGGTCATAGGTCCACATGAGTGATGCTATCAGGGTTAAAGGTCCACATGAGTGATACTATCAGGGTTATAGGTCCACATGAGTGTTGCTATCAGGGTTATAGGTCAACATGAGTGTTGCTATCAGGGTTATAGGTCCACATGAGTGATGCTATCAGGGTTATAGGTCCACACGAGGTATACTATCAGGGTCATAGGTCCACATGAGTGATGCTATCAGGGTTAAAGGTCCACATGAGTGATACTATCAGGGTTATAGGTCCACATGAGTGTTGCTATCAGGGTTATAGGTCCACATGAGTGATGCTATCAGGGTTATAGGTCCACATGAGTGATGCTATCATGGTTAAAGGTCCATATGAGTGATGCTATCAGGGATATTGATCCCTGTGAGTGATGCTATCAGGGTTAAAGGTCCACGTGAGTGATGTTATCAGGGTTAAATATCCACATGAGTGATGCTATCAGTGTTAAGGTCCACATGAGTGATGCTATCAAGGTTATAGGTCCACATGAGTGATGCTATCAGGGTTATAGGTCCACATGAGTGATGCTATCAGGGTTAAAGGTCCACATGAGTTATGCTATCAGGGTAAATCGGTCCACATGAGTGATGCTATCAGGGTTATAGGTTCACATGAGTGATGCTATCAGGGTTAAAGGTCCACATGAGTGATGCATCAGGGTTACAGGTCAACATGAGTGATGTTATCAGGGTTAAAGGTCCACATGAGTGATGCTATCAGGGTTATAGGTCCACATGAGTGACGCTATCAGGGTTATAGGTCCACATGAGTGATGCTATCAGGGTCATAGGTCCACATGAGTGATGCTATCAGGGTTAAAGGTCCACATGAGTGATGCTATCAGGGTTATAGGTCCACATGAGTGATGCTATCAGGGTCATAGGTCCACATGAGTGATGCTATCAGGGTTAAAGGTCCACATGAGTGATGCTATCAGGGTTATAGGTCCACATCAGTGATGCTATCAGGGTTATAGATCCACATAAGTGATGCTATCAGGGTTATAGGTCCACATGAGTGATGCTATCAGGGTTAAAGGTCCATGTGAGTGATGCTATCAGGGTTATAGGACCACACAAGTGATGCTATCAGGGTTATCGGTCCACGTGAGTGATGCTATCAGGGTTAAAGGTCCACATGAGTTATGCTATTAGGGTTATAGATCCACATGAGTGATGCGATCAGGGTTATAGGTCCACATGAGTGATGCTATCTTGGTTAAAGGTCCATATGGGTGATGCTATCAGGGATATTGGTCCCTGTGAGTGATGCTATCAGGGTTATAGGTCCACATGAGTGATGCTATCAGGGTTAAAGGTCCACATGAGTGATGCTATCAGGGTAAATCGGTCCACATGAGTGATGCTATCAGGGTTATGGGTTCACGTGAGTGATGCTATCAGGGTTAAAGGTCCACATGAGTTGATGCTATCAGGGTTACAGGTCAACATGAATGATGTTATCAGGGTTAAAGGTCCACATGAGTGATGCTATCAGGGTTATAGGTCCACATGAGTGATGCTATCAGGGTTATAGGTCCACATGAGTGATACTATCAGGGTTATAGGTCCACATGTTTGATGCTATCAGGGTAAATCGGTCCACATGAGTGATGCTATCAGGGTTATAGGTCCACATGAGTGATACTATCAGGGTTATAGGTCCACATGAGTGATGCTATCAGGGTTATAGGTCCACATGAGTGATGCTATCAGGGTTAAAGGTCCACATGAGTGATGCTATCAGGGTTATAGGTCCACATGAGTGATGCTATCAGGGTTATAGGTCCACATGAGTGTTGCTATCAGGGTTATAGGTCCACATGAGTGATGCTATCAGGGTCATAGGTCCACATGAGTGATGCTATCAGGGTTATAGGTCCACATGAGTGATACTATCAGGGTCATAGGTCCACATGAGTGATACTATCAGGGTTAAAGGTCCACATGAGTGTTGCTATCAGGGTTAAAGGTCCACATGAGTGTTGCTATCAGGGTTATAGGTCCACATAAGTGTTGCTATCAGGGTTATAGGTCCACATGAGTGTTGCTATCAGGGTTATAGGTCCACATGAGTGATGCTATCAGGGTTAAAGGTCCACATGAGTGATGCTATCAGGGTTATAGGTCCACATGAGTGTTGCTATCAGGGTTATAGGTCCACATGAGTGATGCTATCAGGGTTATAGGTCCACATGAGTGTTGCTATCAGGGTTATAGGTCCACATGAGTGTTGCTATCAGGGTTATAGGTCCACATGAGTGATGCTATCAGGGTAAATCGGTCCACATGAGTGATGCTATCAGGGTTATAGGTCCACATGAGTGATGCTATCAGGGTTATAGGTCCACATGAGTGATGCTATCAGGGTTATAGGTCCACATGAGTGATACTATCAGGGTTATAGGTCCACATGTGTGATGCTATCAGGGTAAATCGGTCCACATGAGTGATGCTATCAGGGTTATAGGTCCACATGAGTGATACTATCAGGGTTATAGGTCCACATGAGTGATGCTATCAGGGTTATAGGTCCACATGAGTGATACTATCAGGGTTAAAGGTCCACATGAGTGATACTATCAGGGTTATAGGTCCACATGAGTGATGCTATCAGGGTAATAGGTCCACATGAGTGTTGCTATCAGGGTTATAGGTCCACATGAGTGATGCTATCAGGGTTATAGGTCCACATGAGTGTTGCTATCAGGGTTATAGGTCCACATGAGTGTTGCTATCAGGGTTATAGGTCCACATGAGTGATGCTATCATGGTTATAGGTCCACATGAGTGATGCTATCAGGGTTATAGGTCCACATGAGTGATACTATCAGGGTTATAGGTCCACATGAGTGATGCTATCAGGGTAAATCGGTCAACATGAGTGATGCTATCAGGGTTATAGGTCCACATGAGTGATACTATCAGGGTTATAGGTCCAAATGAGTGATACTATCAGGGTTATAGGTCCACATGAGTGTTGCTATCAGGGTTATAGGTCCACATGAGTGTTGCTATCAGGGTTATAGGTCCACATGAGTGATGCTATCAGGGTTATAGGTCCACATGAGTGATACTATCAGGGTCATAGGTCCACATGAGTGATGCTATCATGGTTAAAGGTCCACTGGAGTGATACTATCAGGGTTATAGGTCCACATGAGTGTTGCTATCAGGGTTATAGGTCCACATGAGTGTTGCTATCAGGGTTATAGGTCCACATGAGTGATGCTATCAGGGTAAATCGGTCCACATGAGTGATGCTATCAGGGTTATAGGTCCACATGAGTGATGCTATCAGGGTTATAGGTCCACATGAGTGATGCTATCAGGGTTATAGGTCCACATGAGTGATACTATCAGGGTTATAGGTCCACATGAGTGATGCTATCAGGGTAAATCGGTCCACATGAGTGATGCTATCAGGGTTATAGGTCCACATGAGTGATACTATCAGGGTTATAGGTCCACATGAGTGATGCTATCAGGGTTATAGGTCCACATGAGTGATGCTATCAGGGTTATAGGTCCACATGAGTGATGCTATCAGGGTTATAGGTCCACATGAGTGATGCTATCAGGGTTATAGGTCCACATGAGTGATACTATCAGGGTTATAGGTCCACATGAGTGATGCTATCAGGGTAAATCGGTCCACATGAGTGATGCTATCAGGGTAAATCGGTCCACATGAGTGATGCTATCAGGGTTATAGGTCCACATGAGTGATACTATCAGGGTTATAGGTCCACATGAGTGATACTATCAGGGTTATAGGTCCACATGAGTGATGCTATCAGGGTAAATCGGTCCACATGAGTGATGCTATCAGGGTTATAGGTCCACATGAGTGATACTATCAGGGTTATAGGTCCACATGAGTGATACTATCAGGGTTATAGGTCCACATGAGTGATGCTATCAGGGTTATAGGTCCACATGAGTGATGCTGTCAGGGTTATAGGTCCACATGAGTGATGCTATCAGGGATATAGGTTCACATGAGTGATGCTATCAGGGTTATAGGTCCACATGAGTGATGCTATCAGGGTCATAGGTCCACATGAGTGATGCTATCCGGGTTAAAGGTCCATGTGAGTGATGCTATCAGGGATATAGGTCCACATGAGTGATGCTATCAGGGTTATCTGTCCACGTGAGTGATGCTATCAGGGTTATAGGTCCACATGAGTGATACTATCAGGGTCATAGGTCCACATGAGTGATGCTATCAGGGTTAAAGGTCCACATGAGTGATACTATCAGGGTTATAGGTCCACATGAGTGTTGCTATCAGGGTTATAGGTCAACATGAGTGTTGCTATCAGGGTTATAGGTCCACATGAGTGATGCTATCAGGGTTATAGGTCCACACGAGGTATACTATCAGGGTCATAGGTCCACATGAGTGATGCTATCAGGGTTAAAGGTCCACATGAGTGATACTATCAGGGTTATAGGTCCACATGAGTGTTGCTATCAGGGTTATAGGTCCACATGAGTGATGCTATCAGGGTTATAGGTCCACATGAGTGATGCTATCATGGTTAAAGGTCCATATGAGTGATGCTATCAGGGATATTGATCCCTGTGAGTGATGCTATCAGGGTTAAAGGTCCACGTGAGTGATGTTATCAGGGTTAAATATCCACATGAGTGATGCTATCAGTGTTAAGGTCCACATGAGTGATGCTATCAAGGTTATAGGTCCACATGAGTGATGCTATCAGGGTTATAGGTCCACATGAGTGATGCTATCAGGGTTAAAGGTCCACATGAGTTATGCTATCAGGGTAAATCGGTCCACATGAGTGATGCTATCAGGGTTATAGGTTCACATGAGTGATGCTATCAGGGTTAAAGGTCCACATGAGTGATGCATCAGGGTTACAGGTCAACATGAGTGATGTTATCAGGGTTAAAGGTCCACATGAGTGATGCTATCAGGGTTATAGGTCCACATGAGTGACGCTATCAGGGTTATAGGTCCACATGAGTGATGCTATCAGGGTCATAGGTCCACATGAGTGATGCTATCAGGGTTAAAGGTCCACATGAGTGATGCTATCAGGGTTATAGGTCCACATGAGTGATGCTATCAGGGTCATAGGTCCACATGAGTGATGCTATCAGGGTTAAAGGTCCACATGAGTGATGCTATCAGGGTTATAGGTCCACATCAGTGATGCTATCAGGGTTATAGATCCACATAAGTGATGCTATCAGGGTTATAGGTCCACATGAGTGATGCTATCAGGGTTAAAGGTCCATGTGAGTGATGCTATCAGGGTTATAGGACCACACAAGTGATGCTATCAGGGTTATCGGTCCACGTGAGTGATGCTATCAGGGTTAAAGGTCCACATGAGTTATGCTATTAGGGTTATAGATCCACATGAGTGATGCGATCAGGGTTATAGGTCCACATGAGTGATGCTATCTTGGTTAAAGGTCCATATGGGTGATGCTATCAGGGATATTGGTCCCTGTGAGTGATGCTATCAGGGTTATAGGTCCACATGAGTGATGCTATCAGGGTTAAAGGTCCACATGAGTGATGCTATCAGGGTAAATCGGTCCACATGAGTGATGCTATCAGGGTTATGGGTTCACGTGAGTGATGCTATCAGGGTTAAAGGTCCACATGAGTTGATGCTATCAGGGTTACAGGTCAACATGAATGATGTTATCAGGGTTAAAGGTCCACATGAGTGATGCTATCAGGGTTATAGGTCCACATGAGTGATGCTATCAGGGTTATAGGTCCACATGAGTGATACTATCAGGGTTATAGGTCCACATGTTTGATGCTATCAGGGTAAATCGGTCCACATGAGTGATGCTATCAGGGTTATAGGTCCACATGAGTGATGCTATCAGGGTTATAGGTCCACATGAGTGATGCTATCAGGGTTATAGGTCCACATGAGTGATGCTATCAGGGTTAAAGGTCCACATGAGTGATGCTATCAGGGTTATAGGTCCACATGAGTGATGCTATCAGGGTTATAGGTCCACATGAGTGTTGCTATCAGGGTTATAGGTCCACATGAGTGATGCTATCAGGGTCATAGGTCCACATGAGTGATGCTATCAGGGTTATAGGTCCACATGAGTGATACTATCAGGGTCATAGGTCCACATGAGTGATACTATCAGGGTTAAAGGTCCACATGAGTGTTGCTATCAGGGTTAAAGGTCCACATGAGTGTTGCTATCAGGGTTATAGGTCCACATAAGTGTTGCTATCAGGGTTATAGGTCCACATGAGTGTTGCTATCAGGGTTATAGGTCCACATGAGTGATGCTATCAGGGTTAAAGGTCCACATGAGTGATGCTATCAGGGTTATAGGTCCACATGAGTGTTGCTATCAGGGTTATAGGTCCACATGAGTGATGCTATCAGGGTTATAGGTCCACATGAGTGTTGCTATCAGGGTTATAGGTCCACATGAGTGTTGCTATCAGGGTTATAGGTCCACATGAGTGATGCTATCAGGGTAAATCGGTCCACATGAGTGATGCTATCAGGGTTATAGGTCCACATGAGTGATGCTATCAGGGTTATAGGTCCACATGAGTGATGCTATCAGGGTTATAGGTCCACATGAGTGATACTATCAGGGTTATAGGTCCACATGTGTGATGCTATCAGGGTAAATCGGTCCACATGAGTGATGCTATCAGGGTTATAGGTCCACATGAGTGATACTATCAGGGTTATAGGTCCACATGAGTGATGCTATCAGGGTTATAGGTCCACATGAGTGATGCTATCAGGGTTAAAGGTCCACATGAGTGATACTATCAGGGTTATAGGTCCACATGAGTGATGCTATCAGGGTAATAGGTCCACATGAGTGTTGCTATCAGGGTTATAGGTCCACATGAGTGATGCTATCAGGGTTATAGGTCCACATGAGTGTTGCTATCAGGGTTATAGGTCCACATGAGTGTTGCTATCAGGGTTATAGGTCCACATGAGTGATGCTATCATGGTTATAGGTCCACATGAGTGATGCTATCAGGGTTATAGGTCCACATGAGTGATACTATCAGGGTTATAGGTCCACATGAGTGATGCTATCAGGGTAAATCGGTCAACATGAGTGATGCTATCAGGGTTATAGGTCCACATGAGTGATACTATCAGGGTTATAGGTCCAAATGAGTGATACTATCAGGGTTATAGGTCCACATGAGTGTTGCTATCAGGGTTATAGGTCCACATGAGTGTTGCTATCAGGGTTATAGGTCCACATGAGTGATGCTATCAGGGTTATAGGTCCACATGAGTGATACTATCAGGGTCATAGGTCCACATGAGTGATGCTATCATGGTTAAAGGTCCACTGGAGTGATACTATCAGGGTTATAGGTCCACATGAGTGTTGCTATCAGGGTTATAGGTCCACATGAGTGTTGCTATCAGGGTTATAGGTCCACATGAGTGATGCTATCAGGGTAAATCGGTCCACATGAGTGATGCTATCAGGGTTATAGGTCCACATGAGTGATGCTATCAGGGTTATAGGTCCACATGAGTGATGCTATCAGGGTTATAGGTCCACATGAGTGATACTATCAGGGTTATAGGTCCACATGAGTGATGCTATCAGGGTAAATCGGTCCACATGAGTGATGCTATCAGGGTTATAGGTCCACATGAGTGATACTATCAGGGTTATAGGTCCACATGAGTGATGCTATCAGGGTTATAGGTCCACATGAGTGATGCTATCAGGGTTATAGGTCCACATGAGTGATGCTATCAGGGTTATAGGTCCACATGAGTGATGCTATCAGGGTTATAGGTCCACATGAGTGATACTATCAGGGTTATAGGTCCACATGAGTGATGCTATCAGGGTAAATCGGTCCACATGAGTGATGCTATCAGGGTAAATCGGTCCACATGAGTGATGCTATCAGGGTTATAGGTCCACATGAGTGATACTATCAGGGTTATAGGTCCACATGAGTGATACTATCAGGGTTATAGGTCCACATGAGTGATGCTATCAGGGTTATAGGTCCACATGAGTGATGCTATTAGGGTTATAGGTCCACATGAGTGATGCTATCAGGGTTATAGGTCCACATGAGTGATGCTATCAGGGTTAAAGGTCCACATGAGTGATGCTATCAGGGTTATAGGTCCACATGAGTGATACTATCAGGGTTATAGGTCCACATGTGTGATGCTATCAGGGTTATAGGTCCACATGAGTGATGCTATCAGGGTTAAAGGTCCACATGAGTGATGCTATCAGGGTTATAGGTCCACATGAGTGATGCTATCAGGGTTATAGGTCCACATGAGTGTTGCTATCAGGGTTATAGGTCCACATGAGTGATGCTATCAGGGTTATAGGTCCACATGAGTGTTGCTATCAGGGTTATAGGTCCACATGAGTGTTGCTATCAGGGTTATAGGTCCACATGAGTGATGCTATCAGGGTAAATCGGTCCACATGAGTGATGCTATCAGGGTTATAGGTCCACATGAGTGATGCTATCAGGGTTATAGGTCCACATGAGTGATGCTATCAGGGTTATAGGTCCACATGAGTGATACTATCAGGGTTATAGGTCCACATGTGTGATGCTATCAGGGTAAATCGGTCCACATGAGTGATGCTATCAGGGTTATAGGTCCACATGAGTGATACTATCAGGGTTATAGGTCCACATGAGTGATGCTATCAGGGTTATAGGTCCACATGAGTGATGCTATCAGTGTTAAAGGTCCACATGAGTGATACTATCAGGGTTATAGGTCCACATGAGTGATGCTATCAGGGTAATAGGTCCACATGAGTGTTGCTATCAGGGTTATAGGTCCACATGAGTGATGCTATCAGGGTTATAGGTCCACATGAGTGTTGCTATCAGGGTTATAGGTCCACATGAGTGTTGCTATCAGGGTTATAGGTCCACATGAGTGATGCTATCATGGTTATAGGTCCACATGAGTGATGCTATCAGGGTTATAGGTCCACATGAGTGATACTATCAGGGTTATAGGTCCACATGAGTGATGCTATCAGGGTAAATCGGTCAACATGAGTGATGCTATCAGGGTTATAGGTCCACATGAGTGATACTATCAGGGTTATAGGTCCAAATGAGTGATACTATCAGGGTTATAGGTCCACATGAGTGTTGCTATCAGGGTTATAGGTCCACATGAGTGTTGCTATCAGGGTTATAGGTCCACATGAGTGATGCTATCAGGGTTATAGGTCCACATGAGTGATACTATCAGGGTCATAGGTCCACATGAGTGATGCTATCATGGTTAAAGGTCCACTGGAGTGATACTATCAGGGTTATAGGTCCACATGAGTGTTGCTATCAGGGTTATAGGTCCACATGAGTGTTGCTATCAGGGTTATAGGTCCACATGAGTGATGCTATCAGGGTAAATCGGTCCACATGAGTGATGCTATCAGGGTTATAGGTCCACATGAGTGATGCTATCAGGGTTATAGGTCCACATGAGTGATGCTATCAGGGTTATAGGTCCACATGAGTGATACTATCAGGGTTATAGGTCCACATGAGTGATGCTATCAGGGTAAATCGGTCCACATGAGTGATGCTATCAGGGTTATAGGTCCACATGAGTGATACTATCAGGGTTATAGGTCCACATGAGTGATGCTATCAGGGTTATAGGTCCACATGAGTGATGCTATCAGGGTTATAGGTCCACATGAGTGATGCTATCAGGGTTATAGGTCCACATGAGTGATGCTATCAGGGTTATAGGTCCACATGAGTGATACTATCAGGGTTATAGGTCCACATGAGTGATGCTATCAGGGTAAATCGGTCCACATGAGTGATGCTATCAGGGTAAATCGGTCCACATGAGTGATGCTATCAGGGTTATAGGTCCACATGAGTGATACTATCAGGGTTATAGGTCCACATGAGTGATACTATCAGGGTTATAGGTCCACATGAGTGATGCTATCAGGGTTATAGGTCCACATGAGTGATGCTATTAGGGTTATAGGTCCACATGAGTGATGCTATCAGGGTTATAGGTCCACATGAGTGATGCTATCAGGGTTAAAGGTCCACATGAGTGATGCTATCAGGGTTATAGGTCCACATGAGTGATGCTATCAGGGTTATAGGTCCACATGTGTGATGCTATCAGGGTTATAGGTCCACATGAGTGATGCTATCAGGGTTAAAGGTCCACATGAGTGTTGCTATCAGGGTTATAGGTCCACATAAGTGTTGCTATCAGGGTTATAGTTCCACATGAGTGTTGCTATCAGGGTTATAGGTCCACATGAGTGATGCTATCAGGGTTAAAGGTCCACATGAGTGATGCTATCAGGGTTATAGGTCCACATGAGTGTTGCTATCAGGGTTATAGGTCCACATGAGTGATGCTATCAGGGTTATAGGTCCACATGAGTGTTGCTATCAGGGTTATAGGTCCACATGAGTGTTGCTATCAGGGTTATAGGTCCACATGAGTGATGCTATCAGGGTAAATCGGTCCACATGAGTGATGCTATCAGGGTTATAGGTCCACATGAGTGATGCTATCAGGGTTATAGGTCCACATGAGTGATGCTATCAGGGTTATAGGTCCACATGAGTGATACTATCAGGGTTATAGGTCCACATGTTTGATGCTATCAGGGTAAATCGGTCCACATGAGTGATGCTATCAGGGTTATAGGTCCACATGAGTGATACTATCAGGGTTATAGGTCCACATGAGTGATGCTATCAGGGTTATAGGTCCACATGAGTGATGCTATCAGGGTTAAAGGTCCACATGAGTGATACTATCAGGGTTATAGGTCCACATGAGTGATGCTATCAGGGTAATAGGTCCACATGAGTGTTGCTATCAGGGTTATAGGTCCACATGAGTGATGCTATCAGGGTTATAGGTCCACATGAGTGTTGCTATCAGGGTTATAGGTCCACATGAGTGTTGCTATCAGGGTTATAGGTCCACATGAGTGATGCTATCAGGGTTATAGGTCCACATGAGTGATGCTATCAGGGTTATAGGTCCACATGAGTGATACTATCAGGGTTATAGGTCCACATGAGTGATGCTATCAGGGTAAATCGGTCAACATGAGTGATGCTATCAGGGTTATAGGTCCACATGAGTGATACTATCAGGGTTAAAGGTCCAAATGAGTGATACTATCAGGGTTATAGGTCCACATGAGTGTTGCTATCAGGGTTATAGGTCCACATGAGTGTTGCTATCAGGGTTATAGGTCCACATGAGTGATGCTATCAGGGTTATAGGTCCACATGAGTGATACTATCAGGGTCATAGGTCCACATGAGTGATGCTATCAGGGTTAAAGGTCCACTGGAGTGATACTATCAGGGTTATAGGTCCACATGAGTGTTGCTATCAGGGTTATAGGTCCACATGAGTGTTGCTATCAGGGTTATAGGTCCACATGAGTGATGCTATCAGGGTAAATCGGTCCAAATGAGTGATGCTATCAGGGTTATAGGTCCACATGAGTGATGCTATCAGGGTTATAGGTCCACATGAGTGATGCTATCAGGGTTATAGGTCCACATGAGTGATACTATCAGGGTTATAGGTCCACATGAGTGATGCTATCAGGGTAAATCGGTCCACATGAGTGATGCTATCAGGGTTATAGGTCCACATGAGTGATACTATCAGGGTTATAGGTCCACATGAGTGATGCTATCAGGGTTATAGGTCCACATGAGTGATGCTATCAGGGTTATAGGTCCACATGAGTGATGCTATCAGGGTTATAGGTCCACATGAGTGATGCTATCAGGGTTATAGGTCCACATGAGTGATACTATCAGGGTTATAGGTCCACATGAGTGATGCTATCAGGGTAAATCGGTCCACATGAGTGATGCTATCAGGGTAAATCGGTCCACATGAGTGATGCTATCAGGGTTATAGGTCCACATGAGTGATACTATCAGGGTTATAGGTCCACATGAGTGATGCTATCAGGGTTATAGGTCCACATGAGTGATGCTATTAGGGTTATAGGTCCACATGAGTGATGCTATCAGGGTTATATGTCCACATGAGTGATGCTATCAGGGTTATAGGTCCACATGAGTGATGCTATCAGGGTCATAGGTCCACATGAGTGATGCTATCCGGGTTAAAGGTCCATGTGAGTGATGCTATCAGGGATATAGGTCCACATGAGTGATGCTATCAGGGTTATAGATCCACATGAGTGATGCTATCATGGTTAAAGGTCCATATGAGTGATGCTATCAGGGATATTGATCCCTGTGAGTGATGCTATCAGGGTTAAAGGTCCACGTGAGTGATGTTATCAGGGTTAAATATCCACATGAGTGATGCTATCAGGGATATAGGTCCACATGAGTGATGCTATCAGGGTTATCTGTCCACGTGAGTGATGCTATCAGGGTTATAGGTCCACATGAGTGATACTATCAGGGTCATAGGTCCACATGAGTGATGCTATCAGGGTTAAAGGTCCACATGAGTGATACTATCAGGGTTATAGGTCCACATGAGTGTTGCTATCAGGGTTATAGGTCCACATGAGTGTTGCTATCAGGGTTATAGGTCCACATGAGTGATGCTATCAGGGTTATAGGTCCACATGAGGTATACTATCAGGGTCATAGGTCCACATGAGTGATGCTATCAGGGTTAAAGGTCCACATGAGTGATACTATCAGGGTTATAGGTCCACATGAGTGTTGCTATCAGGGTTATAGGTCCACATGAGTGTTGCTATCAGGGTTATAGGTCAACATGAGTGATGCTATCAGGGTTATAGGTCCACATGAGTGATGCTATCATGGTTAAAGGTCCATATGAGTGATGCTATCAGGGATATTGATCCCTGTGAGTGATGCTATCAGGGTTAAAGGTCCACGTGAGTGATGTTATCAGGGTTAAATATCCACATGAGTGATGCTATCAGTGTTAAGGTCCACATGAGTGATGCTATCAAGGTTATAGGTCCACATGAGTGATGCTATCGGGGTTATAGGTCCACATGAGTGATGCTATCAGGGTTAAAGGTCCACATGAGTTATGCTATCAGGGTAAATCGGTCCACATGAGTGATGCTATCAGGGTTATAGGTTCACATGAGTGATGCTATCAGGGTTAAAGGTCCACATGAGTGATGCATCAGGGTTACAGGTCAACATGAGTGATGTTATCAGGGTTAAAGGTCCACATGAGTGATGCTATCAGGGTTATAGTTCCACATGAGTGACGCTATCAGGGTTATAGGTCCACATGAGTGATGCTATCAGGGTCATAGGTCCACATGAGTGATGCTATCAGGGTTAAAGGTCCACATGAGTGATGCTATCAGGGTTATAGGTCCACATGAGTGATGCTATCAGGGTCATAGGTCCACATGAGTGATGCTATCAGGGTTAAAGGTCCACAAGAGTGATGCTATCAGGGTTATAGGTCCACATCAGTGATGCTATCAGGGTTATAGATCCACATAAGTGATGCTATCAGGGTTATAGGTCCACATGAGTGATGCTATCAGGGTTAAAGGTCCATGTGAGTGATGCTATCAGGGTTATAGGACCACATGAGTGATGCTATCAGGGTTATCGGTCCACGTGAGTGATGCTATCAGGGTTAAAGGTCCACATGAGTGATGCTATTAGGGTTATAGATCCACATGAGTGATGCTATCAGGATTATAGGTCCACATGAGTGATGCTATAAGGGTTAAAGGTCCACATGAGTGATGCTATCAGGGTAAATCGGTCCACATGAGTGATGCTATCAGGGTTATGGGTTCACATGAGTGATGCTATCAGTGTTAAAGGTCCACATGAGTTGATGCTATCAGGGTTACAGGTCAACATGAATGATGTTATCAGGGTTAAAGGTCCACATGAGTGATGCTATCAGGGTTATAGGTCCACATAAGTGATGCTATCAGGGTTAAAGGTCCATGTGAGTGATGCTATCAGGGTTATAGGACCACATGAGTGATGCTATCAGGGTTATCGGTCCACGTGAGTGATGCTATCAGGGTTAAAGGTCCACGTGAGTGATGCTATTAGGGTTATAGATCCACATGAGTGATGCTATCAGGGTTATAGGTCCACATGAGTGATGCTATCTTGGTTAAAGGTCCATATGGGTGATGCTATCAGGGATATTGGTCCGTGTGAGTGATGCTATCAGGGTTATAGGTCCACATGAGTGATGCTATCAGGGTTAAAGGTCCACATGAGTGATGCTATCAGGGTAAATCGGTCCACATGAGTGATGCTATCAGGGTTATGGGTTCACATGAGTGATGCTATCAGGGTTAAAGGTCCACATGAGTTGATGCTATCAGGGTTACAGGTCAACATGAATGATGTTATCAGGGTTAAAGGTCCACATGAGTGATGCTATCAGGGTTATAGGTCCACATGAGTGATGCTTTTAGGGTTATAGGTCCACATGAGTGATGCTATCAGGGTTAAAGGTCCACATGAGTGATGCTATCAGGGTTATAGGTCCATGTGAGTGATGCTATCAGGGTTAAAGGTCCACGTGAGTGATGCTATCAGGGTTAAAGATCCACATGAGTGATGCTATCAGGGTTAAAGGTCCACATGAGTGATGCTATCAAGGTTATAGGTCCACATGAGTGATGTTATCAGGGTTATAGGTCGACATGAGTGATGCTATCAGGGTTATAGGTCCACATGAGTGTTGCTATCAGGGTTATAGGTCCACATGAGTGATGCTATCAGGGTTAATTGTCCACATGCGTGATGCTATCAGAGTTATAGGTCCACATGAGTGATACTATTAGGGTTATAGGTCCACATGAGTGATGCTATCAGGGTCATAGGTCCACATGAGTGATACTATCAGGGTTAAAGGTCCACATGAGTGATGCTATCAGGGTTATAGGTCCACATGAGTGATGCTATCAGGGTCATAGGTCCACATGAGTGATGCTATCAGGGTTAAAGGTCCACATGAGTGATGCTATCAGGGTTATAGGTCCACATCAGTGATGCTATCAGGGTTATAGATCCACATAAGTGATGCTATCAGGGTTATAGGTCCACATGAGTGATGCTATCAGGGTTAAAGGTCCATGTGAGTGATGCTATCAGGGTTATAGGACCACATGAGTGATGCTATCAGGGTTATCGGTCCACGTGAGTGATGCTATCAGGGTTAAAGGTCCACATGAGTGATGCTATTAGGGCTATAGATCCACATGAGTGATGCTATCAGGGTTATAGGTCCACATGAGTGATGCTATCTTGGTTAAAGGTCCATATGGGTGATGCTATCAGGGATATTGGTCCCTGTGAGTGATGCTATCAGGGTTATTGGTCCACATGAGTGATGCTATCAGGGTTAAAGGTCCACATGAGTGATGCTATCAGGGTAAATCGGTCCACATGAGTGATGCTATCAGGGTTATGGGTTCACATGAGTGATGCTATCAGGGTTAAAGGTCCACATGAGTTGATGCTATCAGGGTTACAGGTCAACATGAGTGATGTTATCAGGGTTAAAGGTCCACATGAGTGATGCTATCAGGGTTATAGGTCCACATGAGTGATGCTTTTAGGGTTATAGGTCCACATGAGTGACGCTATCAGGGTTAAAGGTCCACATGAGTGATGCTATCAGGGTTATAGGTCCACGTGAGTGATGCTATCAGGGTTAAAGATCCACATGAGTGATGCTATCAGGGTTAAAGGTCCACATGAGTGATGCTATCAAGGTTATAGGTCCACATGAGTGATGTTATCAGGGTTATAGGTCGACATGAGTGATGCTATCAGGGTTATAGGTCCACATGAGTGATGCTATCAGGGTTATAGGTCCACATGAGTGATGCTATCAGGGTTAATTGTCCACATGTGAGTGATGCTATCAGAGTTATAGGTCCACATGAGTGATGCTATTAGGGTTATAGGTCCACATGAGTGATGCTATCAGGGTTATAGGTCCACATGAGTGATGCTATCAGGGTTATCGGTCCACATGAGTGATGCTATCAGGGTTATAGGTCCACATGAGTGATGCTTTCAGGGTCATAGGTCCACATGAGTGATGCTATCAGGGTTTTCGGTCCACATGAGTGATGTTATCAGGGTTAAAGGTCCACATGAGTGATGCTATCAGGGTTATAGTTCCACATGAGTGATGGTATTAGGGTTAAAGGTCCACATGAGTGATGCTATCAGGGTTATAGGTCCACATGAGTGATGCTATCAGGGTTATAGGTCCACATGAGTGATGATATCAGGGTTATAGGTCCACATGAGTGATGCTATCAGGGTTATAGGTCCACATGAGTGATGCTATCAGAGTTATAGGTCCACGTGAGTGATGCTATCAGGGTTATAGGTCCACATGAGTGATGCTATCAGGGTTATAGGTCCACATGAGTGATGCTATCAGGGTGATAGGTCCACATGAGTGATGCTATCAGGGTTATAGGTCCACATGAGTGATGCTATCAGGGATATAGGTCCACGTGAGTGATGCTATCTGGGTTATAGGTCCACATGAGTGCTGGAGTTACCGTTGGCAGTATAGCTAAGAGTAGGTCTTCGCTCAAGGCCATGGTATAGTACATTAGTAGGATGTTCGTGATTAATCAGAGTCCAATGTCTGATTGAAGACATTGATTTGACCCAGTGTTCCCCTACCAAACATTGTTTAAACACAGAACAACAAAGTGATGCTGTCAGGGTTATAAGTTATCAGGAGATCTACTCAGCAATGATGACCTTAGGCTTTTTGTGTCAGACAGTCCTTTAGCATTCGACAGATGGATGCTTTCAGGGTTCAAGGTTATCCGGAGATCTACATTTGACAATAGGTATGTTACTACACAGGCTAGGGCTGCGTCCCAAATTGCAACCTATTTCCTATATACAGTGGGGGAAAAATTTAGTCAGCCACCAATTGTGCAAGTTCTCCCACTTAAAAAGATGAGAGAGGCCTGTAATTTTCATCATAGGTACACGTCAATTATGACAGACAAATTGAGAGAAAAAAATATCCCGAAAATCACATTGTAGGATTTTTTATGAATTTATTTGCAAATTTTAGTGGAAAATAAGTATTTGGTCACGTACAAACAAGAAAGATTTCTGGCTCTCACAGACCTGTAACTTCTTCTTTAAGAGGCTCCTCTGTCCTCCACTCGTTACCTGTATTAATGGCACCTGTTTGAACTTGTTATCAGTATAAAAGACACCTGTCCACAACCTCAAACAGTCACACTCCAAACTCCACTATGGCCAAGACCAAAGAGCTGTCAAAGGACACCAGAAACAAAATTGTAGACCTGCACCAGGCTGGGAAGACTGAATCTGCATTAGACAGCTTGGTTTGAAGAAATCAACTGTGGGAGCAATTATTAGGAAATGGAAGACATACAAGACCACTGATAATCTCCCTCGATCTTGGGCTCCACGCAAGATCTCACCCTGTGGGGTCAAAATGATCACAAGAACGGTGAGCAAAAACCCCAGAACCACACGGGGGGACCTAGTGAATGACCTGCAGAGAGCTGGGACCAAAGTAACAAAGCCTACCATCAGTAACACACTACGCCACCAGGGACTCAAATCCTGCAGTGCCAGATGTGTCCCCCTGCTTAAGCCAGTACATGTCCAGGCCCGTCTGAAGTTTGCTAGAGTGCATTTGGATGATCCAGAAGAGGATTGGGAGAATGTCATATGGTCAGATGAAACCAAAATAGAACTTTTTGGTAAAAACTCAACTCGTCGTGTTTGGAGGACAAAGAATGCTGAGTTGCATCCAAAGAACACCATACCTACTGTGAAGCATGGGGGGTGGAAACATCATGCTTTGGGGCTGTTTTTCTGCAAAGGGACCAGGACGACTGATCCGTGTAAAGGAAAGAATGAATGGGGCCATGTATCGTGAGATTTTGAGTGAAAACCTCCTTCCATCAGCAAGGGCATTGAAGATGAAACGTGGCTGGGTCTTTCAGCATGACAATGATCCCAAACACACCGCCCGGGCAACGAAGGAGTGGCTTCGTAAGAAGCATTTCAAGGTCCTGGAGTGGCCTAGCCAGTCTCCAGATCTCAACCCTATAGAAAATCTTTGGAGGGAGTTGAAAGTCTGTGTTGCCCAGCAACAGCCCCAAAACATCACTGCTCTAGAGGAGATCTGCATGGAGGAATGGGCCAAAAGACCAGCAACAGTGTGTGAAAACCTTATGAAGACTTACAGAAAACGTTTGACCTGTGTCATTGCCAACAAAGGGTATATAACAAAGTATTGAGAAACTTTTGTTATTGACCAAATACTTATTTTCCACCATAATTTGCCAATAAATTCATTAAAAATCCTACAATGTGATTTTCTGGATTTTTTTTCCTCATTTTGTCTGTCATAGTTGACGTGTACCTATGATGAAAATTACAGGCCTCTCTCATCTTTTTAAATGGGAGAACTTGCACAATTGGTGGCTGACTAAATACTTTTTTCCCCCATTGTATATAGTATATACAGTATATATAGTTTGGGCGCATTTGAAAAGGAGACCTAGGTCTCAATATATCTTCCCTGTTAGAATAAAGGTAACAAAATAATAATAATAATAATAATAATAATAATAATAATAATAATAATAATAATAATAATAATAATAATAATAATAACAATAACAATAATAATAATAATAATAATAATAATAATAATAATAATAATAATAATAACAATAATAATAACATTAATAATAACAATAACAACAATAATAATAATAATAATAATAATATTTATAATAATATTAATAATAATAATAGTGTAGTCTAAACCGTTCGGACGCTACAGACGTTTTCATGAGAAGACCGATTTTCGGGGGAATCTCATGGTCTGACAAACATATCTGTAGCTCCGTTACCTTCTGCTGCAGATGTGAAAGAACGCCATTGGCAGATTTGGTAATTGAGGCAGCCCATGCAACAACAGATGTCTCTAGACAGATTTTGATGATGATTTTTATATTACGCTAATTAGATTGCCACGGTGGGGCAGACATCGACTCTAGGGGGTTTAAAGAAGCTTTTCTGAAGGTCGTCCATTACAGAACTGAAATGCAGGGCCAACTATGTAGAGAACTGTGTCATCTGCATATAAATGAATATGTGCACTTCCTACCGCTTGATCTATGCTGTTGATGTAGATGGAGAATAGTGTGGGGAATAGTATGGAATCTTGAGGGACTCCCTTAGCGACCGACAAAGCAGAGACAGAACAAAATCAGACTTCATAAATAAAGTTATATTTACTCAATAACCTAATATTTGTTAACAGTACTCCGCCCAAAAACGAACTTTTAGTATTTGTTTCATTAGTCCGTTGTTGATATAGTCCTAAAATGTATTGCATGTCAGCAATCAAGATTTCAAGATATGTAACTTTCAAAATACAATAATTCAGCCGGTATCTTCGTGTTAATATTTTAATATATTTTTTATATTTTTCTACTGTTTATCTTCTTATTCTCTCTGCATTGTCGGGAATTCATTGCCCGCATTTCACTGTTAGTCTATGCCTGTTGTTTACCAAGCATGGGACAAATAATTTTTTTATCACAATGCCTGGAGTCTCTCCTGTCTGCAGCCACCACACTCACACACACACACACACACACACACACACACACACACACACACACACACACAGACACACAAATACACACACAAACACACACACACACACACACACACACACACACACACACACACACACACACAACACACACTCACACATACAAACACACACACACACACACACACACACACACACACACACACACACACACACACACACACACACTCCCAGCCACTACCACCTGTAGCCTGTAGACTCTCTGTGGACCTGCCAGTGTCAAACTGCAGGTGGTAATTGTGGTGAAGAGTGTGTGTGTGTTTGGGTGTAAGTGTGTGTGTTTGTGTGTGTGTTTTGTGTGTGTGTTTTGGCCCTTTAACAAACAGCAAAAACATATACATCGTCAAATACAAATCTTAGAATCAGCTATTTAAGTCTACCAAAACCCACTGGATTACATTGCATGAGCTACAGGACAAAATACAAACCTTCCTACCTACCATCAATTGATAACATTTTTGACATGTGTTTTTCTGGATTTTTTTTGTTGTTATTCTGTCTCTCACTGTTCAAATAAACCTTCCATTAAAATTATAGACTGATCATGTCTTTGTCAGTGGGAAAACGTACAAAATCAGCAGGGGATCAAATACTTTTTTCCCTCACTGTAGCCTTGTGGAAAGAAATGCGTGTTTTTTGCCAGTTTTAACCGCACACTTGTTGTTTGTGTTGTTGTTTGTGTACATGGATTTTATAATGTCAACTGTGGGACCTTATATAGACAGGTGTGTGCCTTTCCAAATCATGTCCAATCAATTGTATTTTCCACAGGTGGACTCCAATCAAGTTGTAGAAACATCTAAAGGATGATCAATGGAAACAGGATGCACCTGAGCTCAATTTCGAGTCTCATAGCAAAGGGTCTGATTACTTATGTAAATAAGGAATTTCTATTTCTAAAAATCTGTTTTTGGTTTGTCATGATGGGGTATTGTGTGTAGATTGATTACAGAAAAAAACAATTGAATCCATTTTAGAATAAGGCTGTAACGTAACAAATGTGGAAAAAGGGAAGGGGTCTAAAAACTTTCTGAATGCACTGTATCTGTTTATTTATTTATTTATTTATCTAATGTTTGTTTATTGTCTATTCCATTTGCTTTGGCAATGTAAACATATGTTTCCCATGCCAATAAAGCCCTCGAGAGAGGCAGAGGCTTATACCTACCAGAATGTTATTATGGATTTATTATCTCACATTTATTATCTACGGAACCTCACAGCTCCGTAGGCAAGCACCATGGCACCCTATTCATTTAGTCTGGTTGAGGTTTTGGCTTTATAGGGAAGAGAGAGAGAGAGAGAGAGAGAGAGAGAGAGAGAGAGAGAGAGAGAGAGAGAGAGAGAGAGAGAGAGAGAGAGAGAGAGAGAGAGAGAGAGAGAGAGAGAGAGAGAGAGAGAGAGAGAGAGAGAGAGAGAGAGAGAGAGAGAGAGAGGATTTATTTGGAACTTCTGAGTGTAATGTTTACTGTTAATATTTATTGTTAATTTCACTTTTGTTTACTATCTACTTCACTTGCTTTGGCAATGTTAACATACGTTTCCCATGCCAATAAAGCCCTTAAATTGAAATTGAATTGAACTGAATTGATAGAGAGAGAAAGAAAGCAAGCGGGCAGGGAGCGGTCTCTCTCTTTTTCTTCCTCTTTCGCTCTTTCTTCCTCTTTCGCTCTCTCTCGCGCTCTCTCATTCTCTCTCTCTCCTGTAGTTGCTTGAAAGCACAGAACACTAATGCCTAGAGATGGTGTTTTAGCGTGACCTTTAAGTCATTGAAATCAAGGTAAAGGTGGCCACTGCTAGTCTGTTCTGCCCGACAACGAAAAGAGGTGATGTTTCTGACGTTTTTAATCTTCGGTGATTGTGACTGACACTGATTCTCTAGAGAGCTCTTTTTATTGTCTACTGATAGTCTAAGGCAGGGCTCTCCAACCCTGTTCCTGGAGAGCTACCCTCCTGTAGGTTTTCACTCCAACCCTGTTCCTGGAGAGCTACCCTCCTCTAGGTTTTCACTCCAACCCTGTTCCTGGAGAGCTACCGTCCTGTAGGTTTTCACTCCAACCCTAATCTTGCACACCTGATTCGAATAATTAGCTAGTTGATAAGCTGAACCAGGTTAGTTAAAACTGGGGTTGGAGCGAAAACCTACAGGAGGGTAGCTATCCAGGAACAGGGTTGGAGACCCCTGGTCTAAGGCCAAGGCACGAACAGAGAACCTATCCATCAACATTAAGGCACGAATAGCTAAGAACCTATCCATCAACATTAAGGCACGAATTGCTAAGAACCTATCCATCAACATTAAGGCACGAATAGCTAAGAACCTATCCATCAACATTAAGGCACAAATAGCTAAGAACCTATCCATCAACATTAAGGCACGAATAGCTAAGAACCTATCCATCAACATTAAGGCACGAATAGCTAAGAACCTATCCATCAACATCATAAATGACACCATCTCAATGGTCTCAGAGCCTCAAAGTATTTGTAATCACAGTAAGAATACACACAAACACAAGCACACACACTTGCCCAAGCATGACCACACACACACACACACACACACACACACACACACACACACACACACACACACACAGCCTGGTTGAGGCAGAGGCTTATGCCTACCAGAATGTTATTTTCTAAAGCACTCAACATTGTAAACATGACAAGTGCCTCTTATACTGAAAATATGTGTCCCAAATTACATTAACATTTTCATTTTCGTCATTTAGCAGACGCTCTTATCCAGAGCGACTTACAAATTGGTGAATTCACCTTATGATAGCCAGTGGGACAACCACTTTACAATACATTAAATATTTTTTATTATTATTATTGTCTGTAATTTTTGTAAACAATTTTTTTTTTTATATATAATTTTTTTTTTATGTGGGGGGTGGGTTAGGGGGAGGGACACACACACACACACACACTCTTTCATTTTCTGAACCAATTTATAACCCTCAAATCCCTGTATGCTTTTCGGTTAGTTTGAATCCAGATGCCTTTCTGTTGGCAGCCTGTTGTACATCCCTTCACTGATAATCCCCCATGAACACATGTTATTAGGATAGACAACATATTGTCCTCAGCCTCTCTCTCTCTCTCTCTCTCTCTCTCTCTCTCTCTCTCTCTCTCTCTCTCTCTCTCTCTCTCTCTCTCTCTCTCTCTCTCTCTCTCTCTCTCTCTCTCTCTCTCTCTCTCTCTGAACAGACAGAGGAATATGGGCAGACATCTCTAAACCACACACATTGCTGACAGGTGTATAAAAACGAGCACATAGCCATGCAATCTCCATAGACAAACATTGGCAGTAGAATGGTCTTACTGAAGAACTCAGTGATTTTCAACGTGGCACCGTCATAGGATGCCACCTTTCCAACAAGTCAGTTCGTCAAATTTCTGCCCTGCTAGAGCTGCCCCGGTCAACTGTAAGTGCTGTTATTGTGAAGTGGAAACGTCTAGGAACAACAATGGTTCAGCCGCAAAGTGTTAGGCCACACAAGTTACAAACTGCCTCTGAAAGCAACGTCAGCACAATAACTGTTCGTCAGGAGCTTCATGAAATGGGTTTCCATGGCCGAGCAGCCGCACACAAGTCTAAGATCACAGCAGTGGAAATACGTTCTCTGGAGGGATGAATCACGCTTCACTATCTGGCAGTCCGATGGATGAATCTGGGTTTGGTGGATGCCAGGAGAACCCTACCTGCCCAAATGCACAGTGCCAACTGTAAAGTTTGGTGGAGGAGGAATAATGGTCTGGGGCTGTTTTTCGTGGTTCGGGCTAGGCCCCTTAGTTCTAGTGAAGGGAAATCTTAACGCTACAGCATACAATGACATTCTAGACGATTCTGTGCTTCCAACGTTGTGGCAAAACTTTGGGGAAGGCCCTTTCCTGTTTCAGCATGACAATGCCCCAGCGCAAAAAGCAAGGTTCATACAGAAATGGTTTGTCGAGATCGGTGTGGAAGAACTTGACTGGCCTGCACAGATCCCTGACCTCAACCCCATCAAACACCTTTGGGATGAATTGGAATGCCGACTGCGAGCCAGGCCTAATCGGCCAACATCAATGCCCGACCTCACTAATGCTCTTGTGGCTGAATGGAAGCAAATCCATTCCAAGATGGCGTAGCAGTGCGGTTGTGTTTTTTCTGTGTCCTTGTGTAAATAGCCAGTTTTTTAGTTTTTTGTCTATTTTGTATATATTTCTCAATTTTTACTTTTCATTCTTTAACTAAATATACTTTCCTGCAACCCGCCTCACCCAACGTGGAAAGGATTCTATTATTAATTTTAAACTTTTATCAAGAACCTTAAGCTGAAACTAGTCTAGCTGCAACCGAATGGCTACTTGCTAATAGCCACCGTTAGCGTCTTCACCATTGTCCGTGGCCTGCACTACCCACCAGCCAGCTCTAGCTCTAGCCTGGACAATTTGTCGGCCAGTCTGCACAGCGTGCTATTGACCCAGAGCATATCGGATTTTCTGCCGGAATCACTGGACCCTAGCGCCGGATCATCACAACCAGCTAGCTGCAACCAAATGGCTGTTGTCGTTGGCTAATTACCATTGCCCTTAGCAAGCACCAGTTAGCCTTGAGCTAGCCTCGAGCCAGGCCCATCTCCCGGCTATCTACCTCTCTGTCAACCGGACGGGACCTCCTAGTGTTGACACGGAGCCCCGCCGATCCAACACGACTGGATGTGGTTTCAACAGGCTTCCCCTTACGACGTCGACCACGAAGATCCATCTGCTATCCCCGGCCCGCTAGCACACGCAAGCCGGGCCTCTTGCTCGCCAGTGCTGTAGCAACCCCCGAACTACCTCCAAACTCTCCTATTGCTGTTCACCAGACCTTATGATAACTCAGCTATACAGCTGATGCCTGCTGGACTGTTCCTTTATACGGTACCGCATCCTGTTTATGTTTAGCCTCAGCCCAAACTTTGTCGCCATTACCAGCTGTTGTCTTCGCTCTCTCGAATAACACCTGTGATTGCTTTATGCCTCTCTCCCATGTCAATATGCCTTGCTTATTGCTGTTTGGGTTATTTCTTATTGTACTATTTCACTGTAGAGCCCCCAGCCCAGCTCAACCTGCCTTAGACAGCTCCTTTGACCAACCCCCCATACACGTGGAGACCGACTCAATCGGTGCCTCCAGTGATGCTATCTCTTTCATCGTTACCCAACGCTTAGGTTTACCTCCACTGTACTCATATCCTTCCATATCCTTGTCTGTACATAATGCCCTGAATATATTCTACAACGCCCGGAAATCTGCCCCTTTTTTTCTCTGTACCCAACGCACTAGAAGACCAGTTCTTAAGGCCTTTAGCCGTATCCTTATTCTACTCCTTTGTTCCTCTGGTGATGTAGAGGTTAACCCAGGCCCTGTAGCCCCCAGTATCACTCCTACTCCCCAGGCGTTATCATTTGTTGACTTCTGTAACCGTAAAAGCCTTGGTTTTCTGCACGTTAACATCAGAAGCCTCCTCCCTAAGTTTGAGTTATTCACTGCGTTAGCACACTCCGCCAACCCTGATGTTCTAGTAGTGTCTGAATCCTGGCTTAGGAAGGCCACCAAAAATTCAGAAATGTCCATCCCCAACTACAACATTTTCCGTCTCGATAGAACTGCCAAGGGGGGTGGGGTTGCAATCTACTGTAGAGATAGCCTGCAGAGCTCTATCATACTATCCAGGTCTGTGCCCAAACAGTTTGAGCTTCTACTTCTAAAAATCCACCTTTCCAGAAATAAGTCTCTCACTGTTCCGCTTGCTACAGACCCACCTCAGCCCCGAGTTGTGCCCTGGACACCATATGTGAACTGATTGCCCCCCATCTATCCTCAGAGTTTGTTCTGCTTGGTGACCTAAACTGGGATATGCTTAACACCCCGGCCAACCTACAATCTAAACTAGATGCCCTCAATCTCACACAAATGATCAATGAACCTACCAGGTACAACCCAAAATCTGTAAACATGGGCACCCTCATAGTTATCATCCTGACAAATTTACCCTCTAAATACACCTCCGCTGTCTTCAACCAGGATCTCAGCGATCACTGCCTTATTGCCTGCGTCCCGTAATGGGTCCGCGGTCAAACGACCACCCCTCATCACTGTCAAACGCTCCCTAAAACACTTTAGCGAGCAGGCCTTTCTAATTGACCTGGCCCGGGTATCCTGGATGCATATTGACCTCATTCCGTCAGTAGAGGATGCCTGGTTGTTCTTTAAAAGTGCTTTCCTCTAAATCTTAAATAAGCATGCCCCATAACAAAATACAGAACTAAGAACAGATATAGCCCCTGGTTCTCCTCAGACTTGACTGCCCTTGACCAGCACAAAAACATCCTGTGGCGTACTGCATTAGCATCGAACAGCCCCCGCGATATGCAACTTTTCAGGGAAGTCAGGAACCAATATACACAATCAGTTATGAAAGCAAAGGCTAGCTTTTTCAAACAGAAATTTGCATCCTGTAGCACTAACTCCAAAAAGTTTTGGGACACTGTAAAGTCCATGGAGAATAAGAGCACCTCCTCCCAACTGCCCATTGCACTGAGGCTAGGAAACACTGTCACCACTGATAAATCTACAATAATCGAGAATTTCAACAAGCATTTTGCTTCGGCTGGCCATGCTTTCCACCTGGCTACCCCTACCCCGGCCACCAGCTCTGAACCCTCCGCTGCAACTTGCCCATGCTCCCCCCCACTTCTCCTTTACACAAATTCAGACAGCTGATGTTCTGAAAGAGCTGAAAAATCTGGACCCCTACAAATCAGCTGGGCTAGACAATCTTTTCTAAAATTAGCCGCCGAAATTGTCGCAACCCCTATTACTAGCCTGTTCAACCTCACTTTCGTAACGTCTGAGATCCCCAGAGATTGGAAAGCTGCCGCGGTCATCCCCCTCTTCAAAGGGGGTGACACTCTAGATCCAAACTGTTACAGACCTATGTCCATCCTGCCCTGCCTTTTGAAAGTATTTGAAAGCCAAGTTAACAAACAGATCACCGACCATTTTGAATCCCACCGTACCTTCTCCGCTATGCAATCCGGTTTCCGAGCTGGTCATGGGTGTACCTCAGCAACGCTCAAGGTCCTAAACAATATTATAACCGCGATCGATAAAAGACAGTACTGCGCAGCCGTCTTCATCGACCTGGCCAAGGCTTTCAACTCTGTCAACCACCGCATTCTTATTGGCAGACTAAATAGTCTTGGTTTCTCAAATGACTGCCTCACCTGGTTCACCAACTACTTCTCAGATAGAGTTCAATGTGTCAAATTGGAGGGCCTGTTGTCTGGACCTCTGGCAGTCTCTATGGGGGTGCCACAGGGTTCAAGTCTCGAGCCCACTCTATTCTCTGTGTATATCAATGATGTCGCTCTTGCTGCTGGTGACGCTCGGATCCACCTCTATGCGGACGACACCATTTTGTATACATCTGGCCCTTCATTGGACACTGTGTTAGCAAACCTCCAAACGAGCTTCAACGCCATACAACACTCCTTCCGTAGCCTCCAACTGCTCTTAAACACTAGTAAAACTAAATGCATGCTCTTCAACCGAACGCTGCTTGCACCCGCCCACCCGACTAGAATCACTTCTCTTGGCGGGTCTGACCTAGAGTATGTGGACAACTACAAATACCTAGGTGTCTGGTTAGACTGTAAACTCTCCTTCCAGACTCACATTAAGCATCTCCAATCAAAAGATAGATCTAGAATTGGCTTCCTATTTCGCAACAAAGCCTCCTTCACTCATACTGCCAAACATGCCCTCGTAAAACTGACTATCCTACCGATCCTTGACTTCAGCGATGTCATTTACAAAACAGCCTCCAACACTGTACTCAGTAAATTGGATGTAGTCTATCACAGTGCCATTCGTTTTGTCACCAAAGCCCCATATACTACCCACCATTGTGACCTGTATGCTCTTGTTGGCTGGCCCTCACTACATATTCGTAGCCAAACCCACTGGCTCCAGGTCATCTATAAATCACTGCTAGGCAAATCCCTGTCTTATCTTAGCTCACTGGTCACCATAGCAACACCCACCCGTAGTCTGCGCTCCAGCAGGTATATCTCACTGGTCATCCCCAAAACCAACACCTCCTTTGGCCGCCATTCCTTCCAGTTCTCTGCTGCCAATGACTGGAACGAATTGCAAAAATCTCTGAAGCTGGAGACTCTTATCTCCCTCACTAACTTTAGGCGTCAGTTGTCAGAGCAGCTTACCGATCACTGCACCTGTACACAGCCCATCTGTAATTACCCCACCCAACTACCTCATCCCCATATTGTTTAATTTTTTAATTTTTTTATTATTATTATATATATATATATATATATATTTTATTTTTATTATTATTATTATTTATTTATTTTTTTTCTTGGGGGGGATGGATCAGCTTAATATTGCAGATAGATTGTATCTTCTATCAATGTAATTGTCTGCATCACTTCCAATCCCCCATGTTTTTTTTTATTTTTTATATATATATTCCCCTTTATTACTTTTCAACCCCACCATCCTTTCCCTACTTGGAGTAAATTAGTGAACAACAACGCCTAGGCCTCTACTTCCGGTCTATACTTACTATCTACACCTTATGGACAGAGTTAATTTTACAATAATTCTATATATTTATTTATTTTTTTGCTCCTGAACCTCTTCTACTCTCAACCTCTCCGATCATTTTCATGATGTCCATCCGGTTTGCTTCTAAATGCCATATCTTTCTAACTGTGCTCTTTCCCAAAAGCTCCCAACATACAACCTATATACTTATTATGGACACAGTATGCTTACATTATTAGCTATCTTTGTTATTATTTGTTGTTATTTGTTATTAGTCCCATCCTTCAACTCTATTCAATACCTCCCATCTATCTCTTAACACCATCCATATAGGATTTCTATTTGCCATATATATTTCAACCGTACTGTGATGTTTTACAAAAGTTTTGAACCTTTCTATTCTCATTGCTTCTACAGATTGTGAATTAAAAATAAACATTTTTGCTAAAAGTATTATTATATTATTGATTGATTGACTATGACTTTTCAGATCACCCAGTAATGCTATCTGCAAGGTTAGTTCCAGGTAAATATTGCAATCCTTTAGCCATTCCTGGACCTGTGTATTGTTATTTATTTTGCTCATTTGCTCCCCAGTATCTCTATTTGCACATCATCTTTTGCACATCTATCACTCCAGTGTTAATACGAAATTGTAACTATTTTGCACTATGGCCTATTTATTGCCTTACCTCCATAATTTACTACATTCGCACACACTGTATATATATTTTCTGTTGTATTTTTTGACTTTATGTTTTGTTTTACCCCATATGTAACTCTGTGTTGTTGTTTTTATCGCACTGCTTTGCTTTATCTTGGCCAGGTCGCAGTTGTAAATGAGAACTTGTTCTCAACTGGCTTACCTGGTTAAATAAAGGTGAAATGAAATAAATAAATAAATAAATACAAAAGTCTACGCAGCAATGTTCCAACATCCAGAAGAGTGGAGGCTGTTATAGCAGCAAAGGGGGGACCAACTCCATATTAATGCCCATGATTTTGGAATGGGATGTTCAACGAGCAGGTGTCCACATACTTTTGGTCATGTGGTGTAGCTCAGTATTTGAATTATTTATTTTATACATTATTGTTCATCTTTATCAAGGGTGTCAATAATAATTAAGGGTGTCAATAATAAACAGACTGTACATCATCATTCACGTAATTCTCCCTATGTTACATCAGGGGATAATTTATTACTTTGATTTAGATTAATGGATGTAACACATTATTTGAATGTTCAGACTTGTGTCCGTGAAAAGCACCTGTTCAAGGCTACAGGTGGTTAGACATCCTCTGCAGTGAAGCACCTGATCTTGGGAGTCACGGTAACAGACAGAGGAACCTGTGGTTACCACGGTGATGCCATCCGGTTGTGCAATCATCTGAGAGCTCTGATTAACTGGCTTCCTGTTTACAACTCTACAGGTGCTGCTTTTTCTCTGTTATTGAGGGAGAGAGAGAGGGAGGAGGGGGGAGAGAGAGAGAGAGAGAGAGAGAGAGAGAGAGAGAGAGAGAGAGAGAGAGAGAGAGAGAGAGAGAGAGAGAGAGAGAGAGAGAGAGAGAGAGAGAGAGAGAGAGAGAGAGAGAGAGAGAGAGAGAGAGAGAGAGAGAGAGAGACCTCATATCCTGACCAAAATCTGGAAACCGCAGCAGAACAGTACAGCCCAGACCCTGACCATAGCCTCGACACCACAGCCAGACAAAGAAATGAAGAACCCCAAGCCCAGGCGACCCCAACCCCCCCGTCAGCCACCCTGATAACCCTCCTGACGACCCCCCCCACAACCACTGAGGAAATACACAAGCCACAGATTGTACTCCTTATGGACTCAAGCGGGAAATACATACAAGAAAATAAGACATTTCCCAAACACCCAGCGCACACAGGCACAAACAGGCACAAACGACCTGAGAACACAGATCAACAGACAGTGTGTCTGTGTGTATGTGTGTGTGTGTGTGTGTGTGTGTGTGTGTGTGTGTGTGTGTGTGTGTGTGTCTGTGTCTGTGTGTGTGTGTGTGTGTGTGTGTGTGTGTGTGTTTAGCAGAGTGAGTCAGCTGAATTATTACATGATCTATATTATCTATATTATATTATATTATATGATACAATTACTTGAGATTGTTTGTTTTGTCTACGCCTCTATTCCTGTGTCAATTATCAGGATTATACTATATTATATTATTATAAATTATTACCTTTCCTGCAGTCACATGACCAAACTTTATGGAACACAAAGCCTTCACTATCTCATCCGGGAATATCCAAGGCCTGAGGTCATCTGCCTTTGGCCTAAAGAGCAGGAACCTGGACTTCACCAAAGAAATCAGAAATACAGACATTGTCATCCTACAAGAAACATGGTATAGAGGAGACGGACCCACTGGTTTCCCTCTAGGTTACAGAGAGCTGGTAGTCCCATCCACCAAACTACCAGGTGTGAAACAGGGAAGGGACTCAGGGGGTATGCTAATTTGGTATAGAGCAGACCTAACTCACTCTATTAAATTAATCAAAACAGGAAAATTTTACATTTGGCTAGAAATTCAAAAGGAGAAAAATGTCCTCCTGTATGCTACCTATACCCCCCACTAGAATCCCCATACTTTAACGATGACAGCTTCTCCATCCTGGAGGTGGAAATCAATCCTTTCCAGACCCAGGGACGTACTAGTCTGTGTTGACCTAAATGCCAGAACTGGACAAGAACCTGACACCCTCAGCACACAGGGGGACAAACACCCACCTGTAGGTGACAGCATTCCCTCCCCCATATGCCCCCTAGGCACAACTACGACAACATAACCAACAAAAACGGATCATAACTCCTGCAGCTCTGTCGCACGTTGGGTATGTACATAGTCAATGGTTGGCTTCGAGGGGACTCCTATGGTAGGTACACCTATAGCTCATCTCTTGGCAGTAGTACTGTAGACTACTTTATCACTGACCTCAACCCAGAGTCTATCAGAGCATTCACAGTCAGCCCACTGACACCCCTATCAGACCACAGCAAATTCCCAGTCTACTTGAACAGAGCAATACTCAATAATGAGGCATCAAAGCCAAAGGAACTGAATAATATTAAGAAATGCTATAGATGGAAGGAAAGTAGTGTCGACTTCCTGGACAAAACGTTCCACTGTAATAGTGAAGGCGTAAACTTGGCAGTAGAAAACATAAACAGTATATTTGACCTCCCAGCTTCCCTATCAAATCTAAAAATGTCTAACAGAAAACTGAAGAAAAGTAACAACAATGACAAATGGTTTGATGAAGAATGCAAAAAACCTAAGAAAGAAATTGAGAAACCTATCCAACCAAAAACATAGAGACCCAGAAAACCTGAGCCTACGCCTTCACTATGGTGAATCACTAAAACAATACAGAAATACACTACGGAAAAAGAAGGAACAGCACGTCAGAAGTCAGCTCAATGTAATTGAAGAATCCATAGACTCTAACCACTTCTGGGAAAATTGGAACAGACTAAACAAACAACAACACGAAGAGCTATCTATCCAAAACGGAGATGTATGGGTAAACCACTTCTCCAATCTTTTAGGCCATATAACAAAGAACAAACAGCAAAATAATATACACGATCAAATGCAAATCGTAGAATCAACTATTAAAGACTACCAGAACCCACTGGATTCTCCAATTACATTGAATGAACTACAGGACAAAATACAAACCCTCCAACCCAAAAAGGCCTGTGGTGTTGATGGTATCCGCAATGAAATGATAAAATATACAGACCACAAATTCCATTTGGCTATACTTAAACTCTTTAACATCATCTTTAGCTCTGGCATCTTCCCCAATATTTAGAACCAAGGACTGATCACCCCAATCCACAAAAGTGGAGACAAATCTGACCCCAATAACTACCGTGGGATATGCGTCAACAGCAACCTTGGGAAAATCCTCTGCATTATCATTAACAGCAGACTAGTTCATTTCCTCAGTGAAAACAACATACTGAGCAAACGTCAAATTGGTGTTTTACCAAATTACCGTACGACAGACCACGTATTCACCCTGCACACCCTAATTGACAAACAAACCAAAACAAAGGCAAAGTCTTCTCATGCTTTGTTGATTTCAAAAAAGCTTTTGACTCAAAATGGCATGAGGGTCTGCTCTACAAATTGATGGAAAGTGGTGTTGGGGGGGGGGGGAAACATACAACATTATAAAACCCATCTACACAAACAACACGTGTGCGGTTAAAATTGGCAAAAAACACAAATTTCTTTCCACAGGGCTGTGGGGTGAGACAGGGATGCAGCTTAAACCCCACCCTCTTCAACATATATATCAATGAATTGGCGAGGGCACTAGAACAGTCTGCAGCACCAGGCCTCACCCTACTAGAATCTGAAGTCAAATGTCTACTGTTTGCTGATGATCTGTTGCTTCTGTCACCAACCAAGGAGGGCCTACAGCAGCACCTAGATCTTCTGCACAGATTCTGTCAGACCTGGGCACTGACAGTAAATCTCAGTAAGACAAAAGACAAAAAATAATGGTGTTCCAAAAAAGGTCCAGTTGCCAGGACCACAAATACAAATTCCATCTAGACACCGTTGCCCTAGAGTACACAAAAAACTATACATTCCTCGGCCTAAACATCAGCGCCACAGGTAACTTCCACAAAGCTGTGAACGATCTGAGAGACAAGGCAAGAAGGGCCTTCTATGCCATCAAAAGGAACATCAAATTCGACATACCAATTAGGATCTGGCTAAAAATACTTGAATCAGTTATAGAACCCATTGCCCTTTATGGTTGTGAGGTGTGGGGTCCGCTCACCAACCAAGAATTCACAAAATGGGACAAACACCAAATTGAGACTGCATGCAGAATTCTGCAAAAATATGAAAAACACAAAATAATGCATGCTGAGCAGAATTAGGCCGATACCCGCTAATTATCAAAATCCAGAAAAGAGCCATTAAATTCTATAACCCCTTAAAAGGAAGTGATTCTCAAATCTTCCATAACAAAGCCATCACCTACAGAGAGATGAACTTGGAGAAGAGTCCCCTAAGCAAACTGGTCCTGGGGCTCTGTTCACGATCACAAACAGACCCCACAGAGCCCCAGGACAACAACACAATTAGACCCAACCAAATCATGAGAAAACAAAAAGAGAATGACTTGACACATTGCAAAGAATTAACAAAAAAACTGAGCAAACTAGAATGCTATGTGGCCCTAAACAGAGAGTACACAGTGGCAGAATACATGACCACTGTGACTGACCCAAACTTAAGGAAAGCTTTGACTATGTACAGACTCAGTGAGCATAGCCTTGCTATTGAGAAAGGCCTCCGTAGGCAGACCTGGCTCTCAAGAGAAGACAGGCTATGTGCACACTGCCCACAAAATGAGGTGGAAACTGAGCTGCACTTCCTAACCTCCTGCCAAATATATTACCATATTAGAGACACATATTTCCCTCAGATTACACAGATCCACAAAGAATTCGAAAAAACAAACCCAATTTTGATAAATTCCCTTATCTAATAGGTGAAAAGTGAGAGTGAGAGGTGAGAGTGAGAGAGAGAGAACCACAGGCTGAGGACAGAAGGGAGAGAGAGAGAATAGGCTGTTCCATCATCTGTGATATATCTCTGTAATATACAGTATCTCTGTCATAAATCTCTGTCATTAATCTCTGTCATAAATCTCTGTCATATACAGCATCTCCGTCATATATCTCTGGTTATCAGCTTATGGTGTCAGTTGTGTCTGGGTTATACATAGTTGAGAGGCTGTAGGGACGTAAGGCAGAGAACATAAGTAAGATAAGTTAGCAGACAAAGAAAATTGAATATAAGACAAGGCACACTGATTGCAATCAGTAGCTGATTGCAATTCCAAACTAAAATCAGTGGTGTTGGCAGTAACTTATGAAGCCCCGCTGCGATAGCAATTCATATGTACAGGTGTTTTCTGCTTCAGCCAACATCCTTTTGCATTTACAAGCATTTCGAAGTGGGCTCCCGAGTGGCGCAGCGGTCTAAGGCACTGCATCTCAGTGCTTGAGGGGTCACTACAGACCCCCCTGGTTTGTTTCCAGGCTGTATCACAACCGGCCGTGATTGGGAGTCCCATAGGGCGGCGCACAATTGGCCCAGCGTCGTCCGGGTTTGGCCGGTGTCGTCGGCCGTCGTTGTAAATAAGAATTTGTTCTTAACTGACCTGCCTAGTTAAATAAAGGTTAAATAAAAAAATTGTTCACAGCTTTGTGGAAGTTACCTGTGGCACTGATGTTTAGGCCGAGGTATGTATAGTTCTCTCTGTCTCTCTGTCTCTCCTTCTCT
>NC_059215.1:4438791-4503791 GCF_020615455.1 Coregonus clupeaformis
AGATTCTAGTAGGGTGAGGCCGGGTGCTGCAGACTGTTCTAGTGCCCTCGCCAATTAGTTGATATATATGTTGAAGAGGGTGGGGCTTAAACTGCATCCCTGTCTCACCCCATGGCCCTGTGGAAAGAAATGTGTGTGTTTTTTGCCAATTTTAACCGCACACTTGTTGTTTGTGTACATGGATTTTATAATGTCGTATGTTTTTCCCCCAACCCCACTTTCCATCAATTTGTAGAGCAGACCCTCATGCCAAATTGAGTCAAAAGCTTTTTTGAAATCAACAAAGCATGAGAAGACTTTGCCTAAGTTTTGGTTTGTTTGTTTGTCAATTAAGGTGTGCAGGGTGAATACGTGGTCTGTCGTACGGTAATTTGGTAAAAAGCCAATTTGATATTTGCTCAGTACATTGTTTTCACTGAGGAAATGAACTAGTCTGCTGTTAATGATAATGCAGAGGATTTTCCCAAGGTTGCTGTTGACGCATATCCCACGGTAGTTATTGGGGTCAAATTTGTCTCCACTTTTGTGGATTGGGGTGATCAGTCCTTGGTTCCAAATATTGGGGAAGATGCCAGAGTTAAGGATGATGTTAAAGAGTTTAAGTATAGCTAATTGAAATGTGTGGTCTGTATATTTCATCATTTCATTGAGGATACCATCAATGCCACAGGACTTTTTGGGTTGGAGGGTTTGTATTTTGTCCTGTAGTTCATTCAATGTAATTGGAGAATCCAGTGGGTTCTGGTAGTCTTTAATAGTTGATTCTACGATTTGCATTTGATCATGTATATTTTTTTGCTGTTTGTTCTTTGTTATATGGCCTAAAAGATTGGAGAAGTGGTTTACCCATACATCTCCTTTTTTGATAGATAGCTCTTCGTGTTGTTGTTTGTTCAGTGTTTTCCAATTTTCCCAGAAGTGGTTAGAGTATGGATTCTTCAATTACATTGAGCTGATTTCTGACATGCTGTTCCTTCTTTTTCCGTAGTGTATTTCTGTATTGTTTTAGTGATTCACCATAGTGAAGGCGTAGGCTCAGGTTTTCTGGGTCTCTATGTTTTTGGTTGGATAGGTTTCTCAATTTCTTTCTAAGGTTTTTGCATTCTTCATCAAACCATTCATCACTGTTATTACTTTTCTTTGGTTTTCTGTTAGAGATTTTTAGATTTGATAGGGAAGCTGAGAGGTCAAATATACTGTTTAGGTTTTCTACTGCCAAGTTTACACCTTCACTATTACAGTGGAACGTTTTGTCCAGGAAGTTGTCTAGAAAGGATTGAATTTGTTGTTTCCTAATTGTTTTTTGGTAGGTTTCAACACTACTTTCCTTCCATCTATAGCATTTCTTAATATTATTCAGTTCTTTTGGCTTTGATGCCTCATGATTGAGTATTGCTCTGTTCAAGTAGACTGTGATTTTGCTGTGGTCTGATAGGGGTGTCAGTGGGCTGACTGTGAATGCTCTGATAGACTCTGGGTTGAGGTCAGTGATAAAGTAGTCTACAGTACTACTGCCAAGAGATGAGCTATAGGTGTACCTAACATAGGAGTCCCCTCGAAGCCTACCATTGACTATGTACATTCCCAGTGTGCGACAGAGCTGCAGGAGTCGTGACCTGTTTTTATTGGTTATGTTGTCATAGTTGTGCCTAGGGGGGCATATGGGGGAGGGAATGCTGTCACCTCCAGGTAGGTGTTTGTCCCCCTGTGTGCTGAGGGTGTCAGGTTCTTGTCCAGTTCTGGCATTTAGGTCGCCACAGACTAGTACATGTCCCTGGGTCTGGAAATGATTGATTTCCCCCTCCAGGATGGAGAAACTGTCTTCATTAAAGTATGGGGATTCTAGTGGGTGGATATAGGTAGCACACAGGAGGACATTTTTCTCAGTTGAGATAATTTCCTTTTGAATTTCTAACCAAATGTAAAATGTTCCTGTTTTGATTAATTTAATAGAGTGAGTTAGGTTTGCTCTATACCAAATTAGCATACCCCCTGAGTCCCTTCCCTGTTTCACACCTGGTAGTTTGGTGGATGGGACTACCAGCTCTCTGTAACCTAGAGGGCAACCAGTGGGTCCGTCTCCTCTATACCATGTTTCTTGTAGGATGACAATGTCTGTATTTCCGATTTCTTTGGTGAAGTCCAGATTCCTGCTCTTTAGGCCAAAGGCAGATGACCTCAGGCCTTGGATATTCCAGGATGAAATAGTGAAGGCTTTGTGTTCCATAAAGTGTCTAATGTTGTTGGTTGTGTGGTTTGGCCTCAGGCCAGTAATTGTGAGCAGAGCCTGCTGAGCATCTGGTATATGACATTGGCTTGGGCTAGTGTAAGAGTGGGTGTTGGGGCTGTTTGCCTGCTCATGGCCTGGGCGTATGTGTGACTTTCATGTTTCTCTCTCTCTCTCTCTCTCTCTCTCTCTCTCTCTGTCTCTCTCTCTCTCTCTGTCTCTCTCTCTCTCTCTCTCTCTCTCTCTCTCTCTCTCTCTCTCTCTCTCGTGACTCTACATTCACAGATACATTGTATTATGTTATCCTGTGACCCTTTCGTTTCACAAACCACTTCTGATATATTTATTAAAGACATGAGTTGGAAATGTCAAGCTGTCAGGATAAAATGTCTACACACACATTCCCAGACAAGAATACTGATATTTCACATTCTGTTTCTTCTTCTTTTTCCCTCCTAAGACTGGATATCTATGATCATACTCTCAGTAACTTTAACTTAATGGATGCATTGCTTAATGGGATACATAACTTAATGGATAGGACGGGACCGGTGTGAATGTGGACGGAGAAGGTGAAAAGTTTCAAGTTCCTCGGCGTACACGTCACTGACAATCTGAAACGGTCCAGACAGTTGCGCAACAGCAACTCTTCAACCTCATGAGAAACTAAGAACCCCACAATCTTTTACAGATGCACCATTGAGAGCATCCTGTAGGGCGCTCATCACCGGGGGCACACTGCCCGCCCTCCGGGACACCTACAGTACCCGATGTCACAGGAAGGCCTAAAAGATCATCAAGGACATCTACCACCCGAGCCACAGCCTGTTCACCCCGCTATCATCCAGAAGGTGAGGTCAGTACAAGTGCATCAAAGCTGGGACCGAAAGACTGAAAAACATCTTCTGTCTCAAGGCCATCAGACTGTTAAATAAATATCACTAGTCACTGTCACTAGCCGGCTACCACCCGGTTACTCAACCCTGCACCTTAGAGGCTGCTGCCCTATGTACATATACATGGAATCACTGGTCACTTTAATAATGGAACACTGGTCACTTCAATAATGTCTACATACTGCTTTATTCATTTCATTTGTACAGTGCCTTCAAAAAGTACTCAGACCCCTTGACTTTTTCCACATTTTGTTGGCTACAGCCTTATTCTAAAATTGATAACTTGTTTTTTTCCCCCACATCAATCTTCACACAATACCCGATAATGACAAAGCAAAAACAGGTTTTTAGACATTTCTGCTAATTTATTAGAAATACAAAAATGAAATATCACATTTACATAAGTTTGTTGAAGCACCTTTGGCAGCGATTACAGCCTCGAGGCTTCTTGGGTATGACGCTACAAGCTTGGCACACCTGTATTTGGGGAGTTTCTCCCATTCTTCTCTTCAGATCCTCTCAAGCTCTGTCAGGTTGGATGGGGATCGTTGCTGCACAGCTATTTTCAGGTCTCTCCAGAGATATTCGATCGGGTTCAAGTCCGGGCTCTGGCTGGGCCACTCAAGGACATTCAGAGACTTGTCCCGAAGCAATTCCTGCGTTGTCTTGGCTGTGTGGTTAGGTTCGTCGTCCTGTTGGAAGTTGAGAACAGAGAAAAAAGGAAACCTGGAAAAACAAAACAAAGAAAACTGAATTTGGGAATAAATGGAACGGAATCAGGTAAAACATTAAACTGATTTTATAGGGCCCTATGGGCTCTAGTCAAAGTAGTGCACTAAAAAGGGGATAGTTTGCAGTTTGGGACCATAGCGTATCTCCCTAAGGGTTGGTTGGGAGACAAGAGTGGTTTGTGCATCACGTTCTCACTAAGGGTTGGTTGGGAGACAAGGGTGGTGAATAATTTCTGAAGGCACTGATGTCATACATGCCAAACACCTCCTCCATGGAGGAGATACTAAACATGTCATGATGCTACAACATGCTATGTAAATGTACAGGATATTTGAACTTTGCAGTAGGTAGCCTAAATCAAATCAAATCAATCTTTATTTATACAGCATAAGATTAAAAAAACAAAAGAATGACAAAAACCAAACGACTAAAAAAGCACCCTGAGGAAAAGCAAAGCAAAAAAATTAAAAAATAAATTAAGATCTCTTTTAAATATGTCCACAGTTTCAGCCACCCCCTCAGGTTCTCTGGCAGGCTATTCCAGAGGCTGGGGGCATAGTAACTAAAGGCTGCCTCTCCATGCCTCTTGGTTCTAGGCTTTGGGATAGTTAAAAGGCCAGTGCCAGAGGATCTAAGGGATCTAATGGGTACATACATTAAAAGCATGTCTGACATGTATTGGGGTGCACAATCTTACAATTAATGATATAAGTCATAGGCAGCCAGTGCAGAGACCTTAAAACCGGTGTAATGTGTGCTCTCCGTCTGGTCTTGGTCAGTACTCGTGCTGCAGCATTCTGTGTGTTTTGCAGTTGACCAATGTCTTTCTTGGGTAGACCAGACAGGAGAGCATTACAGTAGTCAAGCCTGCTTGTAATAAAAGCATGGATGAGTCTCTCTGTCTCAGCCTGAGAGAGAAAACGGCTGCTCCTTGGCAATGTTCCCCAGGTGGTAAAAAGCTGTTTTGGTCACATTCCTAATATGTGATTCGAAATGTATTTCATGTTTTAAAATAACACCTAGGTTCTTTACCTGGTGTTTTATCTTTATTGCCCATAAATTAAAAATGAGTGGCCAGATTCTCTCTCTGTGCTTTGGCTTCAACAATAAGTACATTATTCTTGTCTTGATTTAGCTGGAGGATGTGTTGGCTCTAAAAATCATTTACCACTTTAACTACGGCCGTCTCTGTGCTGTGGTGGGCACGAAAACATGCATTTTGGAACTTAAAAAATCATTTAGTGGTGTGAAAACCCAATTTCTCCAGAATTTTGCTTAAGAGTGGAAGGTTTGAGATTGGCTGAAAATTGCTAGTGGCTGAAGAATCTAGATTACTTTTCTTCAGAAGGGGTTTCACCATAGCAGTTTTTAGTGCAGTGGGGAAAGTGCCTGTGAACAGGGAGTGATTAACAATAGCTTGCGCTTCTTCAAATATGCAATTAAAAACTGTTTTGAAGAAGGTGGTGGTGAGGCAGGTATAAGGCTTAAATTGTGATATCCCTTTCCTGAGCGTGTCTGTGTCAACCAGGGAAAATAAATCCATAGTGCCTTTGCGTGGCAGGCTAGGGCACAAATCATTAAACTTCTCATCAGGTTTTGCTTGACTGATACCCAACCTACTATTGGTTATCTTATCTCTGAAATACGCCTCAAACTCATCACATTTAAATGTGAAGGAGAGTTCACATAGGTTTGAGGCGGTATGATTTATCAGGCCATCAATGGCCGAGAATAACACTCTCTAATTATTCGGATTATTAGTGATCAAGATAGAAAAATGAGCCCGTCTAGCGTTTTGTAATTGCCTTGTTATATCTGCCAAGTTGCTCTCTCAGAATATCATAACGGACCTGTAACTTTGACTTTCTCCACCTCCGCTCTGCCTTTCTGCAATGTCTCTTTAATTGATTAGTTTCCTCACTCATCCAAGGGGCTCTCTCTATGTCTGTGTTTGGATGTTACTGGAGCACTTTACTGGAGCACTTTACTATGGCATCAATGGTTGCCCTTAATTTGCTATTAAAGTTATCAACTAAATCATCACAAGAGGAAGACAGAATAGGTGGTGGATTATTGTTCATACACTCAATAAAAATCTGTAGCAATTTCAGAGGTAAGATAGCGTTTCTTAATAATGCGTTCAGTATTACCCTGTGCTATGAGCAACAAGGTAGTAAAAAAATACACAGTGGTGATCAGATAAAGCAACGTCGACAATAGAGGATATGTCAATAGAAAGCCCCTTGGTAATAACCAGGTCCAGAGTTTGGCCGAGTTTATGGGTGGGCCTAGTAACATGTTGGATAAAGTCCATAGAGCTCAAAAGATTCAAACGTTCAAAGGCCTTGGAGTCAGTCTCTATGTCAACATGAATATTAAAGTCGCCCAACACAATGATTTTATCATAGTTCTCAAGGACAATAGACAATAGTTCAGATAAATCAGTAAAGAAAAGTGGGGCTTTGGTGCTCTATACAGGGTTATGATCAGCACTGGTTGCTGACATTTAAACAGCATAGCATTAGTAGAAATAGAGGCTCTTCCCACCCTTGTTCCCTTTTCTGATAGAGTATGAAAAGCTGTAGAGGGAGGCTCAATAAGAGCGGCTCTACAGTCCGATGACAGCCACGTTTCAGTGAGAAACATGCAATCAACTTTGCGCTCAGCAATGAGGTAATTCACGAGAAAGGTTTTTACTAGTGATTGCTCTAACATTTTAAGTGCCATTTTCAATGTGTGGGCCACTCTGCCCCTGGGGCATCTGCCTAGAGGTAACCAATGGAATAACAACAAAACTATTAACCTCTATAGGATCGGTGTCGCTTATACGGGACGGTTGTTGCTCAATATGCGATATGTGACTAGAATGGTGTTGTAAACAACAGCCAACTTTCCGGGACATAGACATGTCTTATATGGGCAGAAAGCTTACATTCTTGTTAATCTAACTGCAGTGTCCAATTTACAGTAGCTATTACAGCTAAAAAAAATACCATGCTATTGTTTGAGGATAGTGCACAACAACAAAACACTTTTATCACGGCAACTGGTTTGGTACATTCACCTCTGAAGGTAAATAATGTACTTACATCAATCAATCAATTTTATTTTATATAGCCCTTCTTACATCAGCTAATATCTCGAAGTGCTGTACAGAAACCCAGCCTAAAACCCCAAACAGCTAGTAATGCAGGTGTAGAAGCACGGTGGCTAGGAAAAACTCCCTAGAAAGGCCAAAACCTAGGAAGAAACCTAGAGAGGAACCAGGCTATGAGGGGTGGCCAGTCCTCTTCTGGCTGTGCCGGGTGGAGATTATAACAGAACCATGCCAAGATGTTCAAAAATGTTCATAAGTGACAAGCATGGTCAAATAATAATCAGGAATAAATCTCAGTTGGCTTTTCATAGCCGATCATTAAGAGTTGAAAACAGCAGGTCTGGGACAGGTAGGGGTTCCATAACCGCAGGCAGAACAGTTGAAACTGGAATAGCAGCAAGGCCAGGCGGACTGGGGACAGCAAGGAGTCACCACGGCCGGTAGTCCCGACGTATGGTCCTAGGGCTCAGGTCTCTCAGTTGGCTTTTCATAGCCGATCATTAAGAGTTGAAAACAGCAGGTCTGGGACAGGTAGGGGTTTCGTAACCGCAGGCAGAACAGTTGAAACTGGAATAGCAGCAAGGCCAGGCGGACTTGAGGGTCACAGAGATACAATTTATTGTAGTTTTGTTTGAAAAATCAATGTTTATTTTCAAATGTAGGAATTGATTTCTACAGTTTGACCACTGACTCCACACCCACCCCGCCTTGCCATCTAGAAGTGTGAGGTTAGTGTATTTTCTGTAGGGAAGCTAATTATCCATCATTTATGACATTCCTGGGATTGTGTAAACTTACATTTTGTATTACCACAGCATTTTTGTATGTTCTCTATAGTTATATACTTGAAAACCAATTCGGCACATTTAGGAAAACTCCTGGTAGACTTGATACAAAATATTGTGTAGTGATGTAATTCTTCACTGGATCAGTCTAACACTTTGCGCACACACTGCTGCCATCTTGTGGACCACATCTAAATTACATCTAGAATCCAACATCACTGTCTGGCCTTTCTCTTGCATTTCAAAGATTATGCAACAAAAAATATAATAGAAAACAACTTTTTTGGTTTGTATTTTCTTTTATCAAATCTAATATGTTATATTCTCCTACATTAATTTAACATTCCCACAAACGTCAAAGTGTTTCCTTTCAAATGATATCAAGAATATGCATATCCTTGCTTCAGGTCCTGAGCTACAGGCAGTTAGATTTGGGTATGTCATTTTAGGCGAAAATTGAAAAAAGGGTCCGATCCTTAAGTTAACGTTAACAACCACATTTTCTGACAGCCTCCGATCTAACAGAATGGTAGGAGATGACAGTTTGTATAAACTCACTAGAAGGCGGAGTTAAAGGAACGTACATTTGGTTACTCACAATAACCATAGCGCCATTTCTACAGGAGTTGATATGCTTTCCAAGTCCTCTGTTGCTTATTCTGACAGGGAGAACTGGAGCACTACCAGAACCTGTCCGTCAATCTCTAAAACAGTTTGCGGTGTTGCTGGAAATAATCCTAGACCACCTGTGGTTAGGGTGAATCCGGTCTCTTTTAAAAAGTGCTGGTTGCTCCCACAGCAAATCAAAGTTGTCACAAAAAGAGACATCCCTGTCATTGCAAAGTTTCTTCAGGTACTCGTTTAGGGTAAAGAGTCGGCTGCAACGTTCCGAACCCCTAGGGGTAGCACAGGAGGGGGCCAGAGATAATTATTATCTTCCCTGTGCTAGCGAGGGTGTTTAAAATTTTTTTGTAGTTCTCCCTCAGTTCCACAGATTACCTAAAACGAAGGTAGTTAAAACCTACGTGAGTGACAATTGTGTCAATATTGGAGTAGTTGGTTTGGCCTCAAGTGCAGATTTGGCCTTGTGTTTTAAGTTATTGTCCTGCTGAAAGGTGAATTCCTCTCCCAGTGTCTGTTGGAAAGCAGACTGACCCAGGTTGTCCTCTAGGATTTTGCCTGTGCTTAGCGCTATTCCATTTATTTATATCCAAAAAAACTCCTTAGTCCGTGCCGATGACATGCATACTTATTGTCACACCCTGATCTGTTTCACCTCTCTTTGTGATTGTCTCTACCCCACTACAGGTGTCGCCCATCTTCCCCATTATCCCCAGTACATATATTTATATATATACCTGTGTTCTCTGTTTGTCTGTTGCCAGTTTGTTTTGTTTCGTCAAGCCTACCAGCATTTTTCTCCTTTCTCCTTTTTTTTCTCAAGTTTCTGTTTTCTAGTTTTCCCGGTTTTGACCATTCTGCCTGCCCTGACCCTGAGCCTGCCTGCCGTTCTGTACCTTTTGGACTCTGATCTGGATTACTGACCTCTGCCTGCCCTTGACCTGTCGTTTGCCTTCCCCCTGTTTTTGTAATAAACGTTTGTTAGTTCGACACTGTCTGCATCTGGGTCTTCTCCTGAAACGTCATAGTACAAACTGGCCATGACTGACCCAGCAGACTCGGACGAGCTCTGCAACGCCATCTATTCCCAAGGAGCCACCATTGGAAGGCACGAGGAGTTGCTTCGTGGTCTCATGGAAGGGTTGCAGACTTTGGCCGAACGCCATGACCGAGCGTTTAACACATTACGGGAGCAATTCTGCGGGTTGTCCGTTAGGCTGCCTACCACGACGGTAACCTCCAAGCCCCTCAGGTTTTTTATTTTTTTTTATTTTTACCTTTATTTAACTAGGCAAGTCAGTTAAGAACAAATTCTTATTTACAATGACGGCCTACAACGGCCAAACCCGGACGATGCTGGGCCAATTGTGCGCTCCCCTATGGGACTCCCAATCATGTCCGGTTGTGATACAGCCTGGAATCGAACCAGGGGGTCTGTAGTGACGCCTCAAGTACTGAAATGCAGAGCCTTAGACCGCTGTGCCACTCAGGAGCCCGGCTGTCAGTGGCGTGGCCACCCCGGTTTCCCAAGAACCCCACTTACGTCCCCCGGAATGCTTGGCCGGAGAGTCGGGAACCTGTCGGGCAATCTTCGCTCAGTGTTTGCTCATCATCAAGCTGCAGCCCTCCTCCTTCCCCTCGGACCGCTCTAACATCGCGTACCTCATCAAGCTGATGTCCTGGAGGGCTCTCGCCTGGGCTATGGCAGTGTGGGAACAACAGTCGGCCGTATGCTTCAGTCTGGAGGAGTTCATGCAGGAGGTAAAGAAGGTTTTCGATGCTCCATTGTCCGGGAGAGAGGCTGCCCGGAAGTTACTCCAGCTTTGGCAAGAATCCCGCCGTGTGGCAGACTATGCAGTGGATTTCCGCACGTTGGCAGCTGAGTGTGCCTGGAACCCAGAGGCGCTGTTCGACACGTTCCTGCGCGGAGTATCAGAGGAAGTAAAGGACGAGCTTGCAGCCCGGGAACTACCGACGGATCTCGACTTCGTTCCCGTAGATTCTCGACTACGGGAACGAAGGAAAGAGAGGAAGTCCGATTCCACTCGCCCACCCAAGGATTCTACCTCGCCTTCAAGGCATCCCGGAAGTCCCCGACGGCTCCGTTGTCGAGAGAACCCGATGCTACCCAAGTTCCCCGAGAGTCTCCGAAGTCGGCCGATTCACCTCTTCCCGAGCCGATGCAACTAGGCAGAGCTAGGCAAATGGGAAAACAGGTTCACACTAAGAGTTGCCTGTATTGCGGGACTACTGGTCATTTCGTGTCGAGCTGTCCACTAAAATACCAGGCTCACCGGTAGTAGCGAGTACTCTGGTGGGCCATAAGGATAACTTTTCCTCTCCACTTACTTGCACCCCCTTTCATGCCATCTTGCTGTGGGGGATCCAGTCAACATTTCTCCGGGTACTCATTGACTCTGGGGCCGACGAGAGCTTTATGGACGCTACCCTGGTGTCCGAGCTGGGCATCTCCACTCAGCCCCTCTCCATTCCCATGGACGAGCTGCAGCCCTCCTCCTTCCCCTCGGACCGCTCTAAGATAGCACACCTCATCACGCTGATGTCTGGGAGGGCTGGACAGGCGCTCTATGAGCCGGGTCACCCACAATACCACCCCCATCAACCTACGAGCATCAGCGAACCACAGCGAGACAATCCAATTCCTGCTAATTAAGTCTCCTCAGGTTCCCGTGGTATTGGGTTTCTCTTGGTTCCAGCGACACAACCCCTCTATTGACTGGTCTACTGGTGCCATCATGGGCTGGAGCCTGTTCTGCCACGCTCATTGCCTGAAGTCAGCGCAGCCTGCCCCGGGATGTCTTCCTGGGGGCTCGGAAGTTGCCTCGGACCTCTCCGCCATTCCCGCGGAGCACCAGGTCCTCCGGGAGGTGTTCAGTAAGGCACGGGACACTTCTCTTCCGCCGCACCAACCCTACAACTGTGGAATCGACCTTCTCCCAGGCACCACTCTGCACCGGGTACGACTGTACTCGCTGATGGTCCGGAGACCAAGGCTATGGAGACCTACATTAAGGACTCCCTAGCTGCCGGGTTCATCTGTCCTTCTGCCTCCCCCACCGGCGCAGGGTTCTTCTTTGTGGAGAAGGACAAAACCCTGTGCCCGTGCATCGACTACCGTGGCCTCAAAGACATCATGGTGAATAACCTATACCCACTACCACTCATCTCCTTGGCCTTCTAGCCGCTCCAGGGGGCCAACGTGTTCTCCAAGCTGGACCTATGGAACGCCTACCACCTGGTGCGGATACGGGAGGGGGACGAGTGGAAGACTGCCTTCAACATGGCCAGCGGTCACTACGAGTATCTGGTCATGCCATTTGGCCTTACCAATGCTCCAGCTGTGTTCCAGGCTCTGGTTATTGATGTTCTCCGCGACATGTTGAACCAGTTCATCTTCGTCTACCTCGATGACATCCTCGTCTGCTCCAGCTCCGTCCAAGAACACGTGCTCCAGGTCCTCCAACGCCTCCTGGAGAACCAGCTTTCTGTGAAAGCGGAGAAATATGAATTCCATCGCTCCACCATCCCCTTCCTGGGCTACAGTGAGGGGAAAAAAGTTTTTGATCCCCTGCTGATTTTGTACGTTTTCCCACTGACAAAAATAAAAAAAAACGCATGTCAAAAATGTTATAAATTGATTTGCACTTTAATCAGGGAAATACATATTTGACCCCCTCTCAATCAGAAAGATTTCTGGCTCCCAGGTGTCTTATATACAGGTAACGAGCTGAGATTAGGAGCACACTCTTAAAGGGAGTGCTCCTAATCTCATCTTGTTACATGTATAAAAGACACCTGTCCACAGAAGCAATCAATCAATCAGATTCCAAATTCTCCACCATGGCCAAGACCAAAGAGCTCTCCAAGGATGTCAGGGACCAGATTGTAGACCTACACAAGGCCGAATGGGCTACAAGCCCATCGCCAAGCAGCTTGGTGAGAAGGTGGCAACAGTTGGTGTGATTATTCGCAAATGGAAGAAACACAAAAGACTGTCAATCTCCCTCGGCCTGGGGCTCCATGCAAGATCTCACCTCGTAGAGTTGCAATGATCATGAGAACGGTGAGGAATCAGCCCAGAACTACACGGGAGGAGCTTGTCAACAATCTCAAGGCAGCTGGGACCATAGTCACCAAGAAAACAATTGGAAAACACACTACGCCGTGAAGGACTGAAATTCTGCAGCGCCCGCAAGGTCCCCCTGCTCAAGAAAGCACATATACAGGCCCGTCTGAAGTTTGCCAATGAACATCTGAATGATTCAGAGGATAACTGGGTGAAAGTGTTGTGGTCAGATGAGACCAAAATCGAGCTCTTTGGAAACAACTCAACTTGCCATGTTTGGAGGAGGAGGAATGCTGCCTATGACCCCAAGAACACCATCCCCACCGTCAAACATGGAGATGGAAACATTATGCTTTGGGGGTGTTTTTCTGCTAAGGGGACAGGACAACTTCACCGCATCAAAGGGACGATGGACGGGGCAATTTACCGTCAAATCATGGGTGAGAACCTCCTTCCCTCAGCCAGGGCATTGAAAATGGGTTGTGGATGGGTATTCCAGCATGACAATGACCCAAAACACATGGCCAAGGCAACAAAGGAGTGGCTCAAGAAGAAGCACATTAAGGTCCTGGAGTGGCCTGGCCAGTCTCCAGACCTTAATCCCATAGAAAATCTGTGGAGGGAGCTGAAGGTTCGAGTTGCCAAACATCAGCCTCGAAACCTTAATGACTTGGAGAAGATCTGCAAAGAGGAGTGGGACAAAATCCCTCCTAAGATGTGTGCAAAGCTGGTGGCCAACTACAAGAAACATCTGACCTCTGTGATTGCCAACAAGGGTTTTGCCACCAAGTACTAAGTCCTGTTTTGCAGAGGGGTCAAATACTTATTTCCCTCATTAAAATGCAAATCAATTCATAACATTTTTGACATGCAATTTTCAGGATTTTTTTGTTGTTATTCTGTCTCTCACTGCTCAAATAAACCTACCATTAAAATTATAGACTGATAATTTCTTAGTCAGTGGGCAAACGTACAAAATAAGCAGGGGATCAAATAATGTTTTCCCTCACTGTACATCATCGCTGCAGGGAGTGTACAGATGGATCCCAGGAAGGTGAGAGCAGTGGTGGATTAGCCCCAGCCTACGTCCAGAGTGCAGCTGCATGGTTTCCTGGGATTCTCAAACTTTTATCGCCACTATATCCAGGGTTACAGCACCCTGGCTTCCCCCCTGTCTGCACTCATCTCTCTCAAGTTTAGTTCACATGGTCCCTAGCTGCTGACCGGGCATTCCCGGACCTCAAACACCAATTCACCACTACTCCCATCTTGGTTCGTCATGACCTGTCCCGCCAGTTCGTGGTGGAGGCCGACGCTTCAGATGTTGGAGTGGGGGCGGTCCTGTCCCAGCGTTCGGCTCTGGACCTCAAGTTACATCCCTGTGCCTTCTTCTCCCATCGCCTCAACACCATGGAGAGGAATTGTGACGTGGGGAATCGTGAGCTTCTCGTGGTGACGATGGCATTGGCGGAGTGGAGGCACTGGCTGGAGGGGGCTGAACATCCGTTCATTGTGTGGACAGACCACAAGAACTTGGAATCTCTCCGCACCGCCAAGCTAGGTGGGCCCTGCTTTTCAACCGGTTCAACTTCTCCCTCTCATACCGACAGGGATCCAAGAATGTCAAGCCAGATGCGCTGTCACGCTGCTACAGCCCCGCGGCTACACCCCCGGAAAACCGAGACCATCCTTCCAACTCGTGCTTGGCGACGGCACTCAGTTGGGGAATAGGGAAGCAGGTCCGGGAGGCACAGCGTTCCCAGCCGAACCCCGGAGGGGGTCAGATAACCAGATGTTTGTTCCTGATGCTCTCCTCTCCTCGGTCCTGGAGTGGGCCCACTCCTCCAGGCTTGCCTGCCACACGGGCTCCCGTCAGACCCTGACCTTTGTGCGACAACGCTTTTGGTGGCCTACCATGGTTCCTGACGTCACCGTGTTCGTCGCTGCCTGCACGATCTTTGTGCAGAACAAGACTCCTCGGCAAGCTCCTGCTTGTCTCCTCCAACCTATGCCTGTTCCTCACCATCCCTGGTCTCACATATCCCTGGACTTTGTCACGGGTCTTCCCCCATCTGATGGCAACACCGCCATCCTGGCAGTTGTGGACCAGTTTTCCAAAGCCGCCCACTTCATTCCTCTCCCCAAGCTACCCTCCGCCAAAGAGACGACCCAGCTCATGGTGCAGCACGTCTTCCGGATCCATGGACTCCCAGTGGACATGGTCTCCGACCGGGTCCTCAGTTCCCGTCCCAGTTCTGGAAGGCGTTCTGCACACTCATTGGGTCGTCGGTCGGCCAGCCTGTCCTCCAGTTTCCACCCACAGTCCAACGGCCAGTCGGAACGAGCCAACCATGACCTGGATACGATTCTGCGCTGACTGGTCTCCGCCAACCCCACCACCTGGAGCCAGCAACTAGTGTGGGTCGAATACGCCCGCAACACCCTTCCCTGCTCTGCCATGGGTCTTTTGCCTTTTTGAGTGTTCCCTGGATTATCAGCCCCTGCTCTTCCTGGAACAAGAGGAAGAGGTCGGCATACCCTCTGCCCAGATGTTTGTCCGCCACTGTCATCGTACCTGGAGGAGAGCCCAATCGGCTCTTTTCAAGACCACCTCCAGGTATCGATGACAAGCGGACCGCCACCGGACCCAGGCTCCCCGGTATCGTCTCGGGCGGAAGGTATGGCTGTCCATCCGAGATCTGTCCCTCCGGGTGGAGTCCCGCAAACTTTCCCCCCCTGGTTTATCGGGCCTTTCCCCATCTCCAATATCAGTAGCCCCTCTGCAGTTCGTCTTCTGTTGCCCCGTACCTTCCGTATACATCACACTTTTCATGTGTCTAGGATCAAACCCATGTCTCACAGCCCTTTTGTCTCCTGTTTCCAGGACCTGTCGTTTGCCTGCCCCCCTGTTTTTGTAATAAACTTTTGTTACTTCGACACTGTCTGCATCTGGGTCTTCTCCTGAAACGTGATAACCTATAACACCATGCTTACAAATATGAAGAGCGGTACTCTGTGATGTGTTGGATTTGCCCCAAACATAGTGCTTTGTTTTCAGGACAAAAAGTTCATTTCTTTGCCAATTTATTTTTGCAGTATTACTTAAGTGCCTTGTTGCAAACAGGATGCATGTTTTGGGATATTTAATTTCTTTACAGGGTTCTTTCTTGAAAACTTATTGACTCAAGACATTTTAGCTTTAGATTGCAGAACATTTTAGAAATTAATAAACAAACAAAATTTCACTTTGACATTATGGGGTATTTAATACATGTTTAAATTCAGGCTGTAACACAACATTGTGAAAAAATTCAAGGGGTGTGAATACTTTCTGAAGGCACTGTACATTTACATACTATACATGTGTACATGACCTTTGCACTTTGCAGTAGGTAGAGCACTGCCTCGTGGGAAGGCTGTGAGGATGTACTTGTTGTGTTCCAGTCCGTGGAGATGATCAGATCTCACAATGCCATGAGAAAAAAAAATGTCTGAACCATATACATGAACTGCACTATACTGCACTCTGTTCGTCTCTCTGCATTTAGATATAATTAGATTGAGTATATCCACTGTAATAGCTCTATGTTCAATTGACCTATTTGTATATGTGTGTGTAAACTCCTCTGTCTGTATTCTGTCTCTAAATGTTGTCTATCACTAGCAGCACCATATCACCAGGTAACATTCTGAGTGTGTGTAAATGTACTTGGCAAATAAAAGTGAATCTGATATTGTTCTACAATACGATAAAGCCATCTACTGAGAAGTCCACAGCTTTATCAGTGTTGGTCTGTTTGCAGACTGTATTGATTGGTAGACTGTCCGTTTGACTGGTAGGCTGAGTATGACAGTATATCTGAGGATGGAGAAAGGCTTTATTCTGGGAATAGTCTACTGGCTCTTGAGTGAGTGAGTCTGTGTGTGTATGACTCTGTCTCTCTCTCGCTCTCTCTCTCTTTTTGTGAACTTTTCAGTGTGTGTCCAACTGGTGGGCTGACAACCTGGGAATGGAACTAGAGTTGACCGGAGCTGTCACATTCAGAATGAGAGAGGGCGAGGATGGGGAGGAGAGAGGGCGAGGATGGGGAGGAGAGCGGGAGAGGATGGAGGGGGGAGGAGAGAGTATGGGGAGGAGAGAGGGAGAGGATGGAGAGGGGACGAGAGAGGAAAGGATGGAGAGGGGAGGAGAGAGGGAGAGGATGGAGGGGGGAGGAGAGAGGGGAGAGGGAGAGGATGGGGAGGAGAGAGGGAGAGGGGAGAGAGGAGAGGAGGGGGAGGATAGAGGGAGAGGGGAGAGAGGAGAGGATGGGGAGGAGAGAGGAGAGGATGGGGAGGAGAGAGGAGAGAGGAGAGGTTGGGGAGGAGAGAGGAGAGGATGGGGAGGAGAGAGAGAGAGGATGGGGAGGAGAGAGGAGAGGATGGGGAGGATGGGGAGGAGAGGATGGGGAGGAGAGAGGAGAGGATGGGGAGGAGAGAGGAGAGGATGGGGAGGAGAGAGGAGAGAGGAGAGGATGGGGAGGAGAGAGGGAGAGGAGGGGGGAGGAGAGAGGGAGAGGATGGGGAGGAGAGGGAGAGGGAGGGAGAGAGAGGGAGAGGGAGGGAGAGAGAGAGAGAGAGAGAGAGAGAGAGGGAGGGAGGGAGGGAGGGAGGGAGGGAGGGAGGGAGAGAGAGAGGGAGAGAGGGAGATGTATGGCAGAGAAAGGTACTGTCACCAAGGCAACAGGTAGGTGGCAGCAGGCAGGCTTTGCTGTGTGTATGTGTGTGCTCGAGCGAATGTCTGTGCGTGTGTGTGCGTGCGTGCGTGTGTGTGCGCTTGCATGTGACAAGTTAAGTTGGGCTTCTTATCAAGATGACTGGCTGTCAGAGAAGGTCTACAGGAGGAAAAATGATCTGAGGTCTAGTATAGTTATGGCCTTGAAGTGTGACCTGTTAGAGTTTTAATGGATTTAATTTACATATCTGCTTTCATCTGAGATATGTGAAAGGTTTTAAATAGTAGGTTAGGTTACATCCCAATTGGCACCCTATTCCTTATAGTGGACTACTTTTGACCAGGGCCCAAAATAAGTGAATAGGGTGCCATTTGGGACACATAATGACGTCTTGACTTCCACCTCCCACTGATTGGTAGATTTAAGACATTCCAGTTGCTACCAGATTTGGACACCCCTTGGAGTAATCACTGTGTTTTTTTATTCATGTAACCTTTGTGATTGTTTTGATTACTGCACCTCATGCCCCTCATCAGAGAGGAGCAAACTCATAATCCGCACCTCTTTCTTCCTCCCCATCACCATCATCATCATCATCATCATCATAATCATCCTCCCAGAAATAAAGGCACAGTTTAAAAGGTGATGAAAGGTGAGAGCAGTGATTGGTTAAGTTCACAACATGGGGGTTAGTTGATGGGGCCAGTGATTGTGGCACTGTCTTGCTGATAAACTGTGCAGAGTTACATTGACATTTTAGTCATTTAGTAGACACTCTTGTTATAAATTATGGATAAATTATGGATCAGCGATGTGTTATGTTTTCATATCGTACCCTGGCAGTTACTGCTGTTTGTCTCTCTTGAGTCATGATAGCAACAACATAGCCACTACCACTTCCTCAAAATAGTCAGAATGTATATAATTTTAAATAATTTAAAGAAATCTGTCATTTATTTTGATGTGTTTGCTGAGGAATCTTAGTCGCACAATTTTACATCTACAGATGTAGGATCTTAATTTGAGCCAGTTTTCTACAGCAGGAAAATAATCCTTCAGCAACAGGAAATGTGAATTATTATGTGGATTATAATTAATGGGCATTTTTGTAGGGGTTGATACATTTTTCATCATAAGGGAAAATCAAGTCTGAAATTTCAAAGTGGAAATTACAAACTTCAGAAGCCGTTTAAACCTCAAATACACTATACTTTGAAAATGTCCTGCATTGCAGTAAAGTTCTCCTGCAACATGGTGATTAAGTTAAGATCCTACATCTGTAAGGTATTTGGTGCAGTATTTCTCAAGTAAAAAAAAAAAATCATGAAAAAGTCAGTGCACTGCAGACAGCATCGAGTCAGCTGCTGCTGGCTGCGCTCAGGACTGATTTCTGAGAACATGTCTACAACTTCATCACCAGCAAACTGTCAAACTATCGTAAACAAAGCACAAGCTGCTACACGCTGTCTATCAGTGCCCAAAATTACTAGCTAGTTAAGTTCCATCTCTGTTTTTGACAATGAAGCTAGCTACTAGCTATCAGGCACATTGAGCAGCAGGCCACATCAGTTAAATCAGCTTATCAAGTCACTGGCGAGTGGCGACGTGTGTGCTTCGGTGCCATTTGTTATTTTTTTTTACAACCTTCACATTATCTATTACCAGAGTGTGTTTCTGAGTGGCAGTGTTTCATAGGGAATCGTGTTACAGAACGGGATGCTCGCGAATGGGTTTTGAATTTTTGAATATTGACAAGTGGCAGTTGAGATGCAAGTGCGCATTGTCTCAGTTCTCAGTTTATTTCATTTTTTATTTTTTTTATTTTTTAGATTTTTTTGCGAGGTAGATCAGCTTTAATATTGCAGATAGATTGTAGCTTCCATCAATGTAATTGTCTGCATCACTTCCAATCCCCCATATCGTTTTGGTTGTTGTTGTTCTGACGTCGTGACATCGTCAAGTTCGCGCCTGTTGGTCTGCCCTGAATGGAGCTCGTACTCGCCTGGTATTCAAAACAGGCTTGAGATGCGATCGCTGGTCAAGTGTGTATGTACCTAGCTACCTCGTTTAAATGTCAACAGTACTGTCACAGCCGCATAAAAGAGTAGCACTTGATTTCCATCATCATCCATATTGAGTGTGGTTGGCTGATACGCCCAGAGAGAGGAAGGAAGACAGAGAGAGGAGCGGCTCCATCCCTTCCTCAGTCAGGAGTTACACATGGCAGCAACAACACAGGTAGTTTAGACCTTAGCCAACCACCATATACAAAAAATATCTGGCACAAGCCACTAGGCAGCCAGCCATATATTATGAGTTAAAATATTATTAATATTAATATTATGAAGTTATTTTTATTTTGCATCGTCATGGTGATGTGACCGGTGACACTTTGCTTCTTGCAATTATCTTGAAAACTTGACTGCTGACATGAAAAAAATACCAAAGTATGTTTGAGTGCAGTTCCCCTTTTAAGAGCATATAAGATAAATCACAATCAGTAAAAAAATAAAAAATAAAAAAAATAATCATCTAGCTAACTAGCAGATTTACATCAACATCTTTTCCGATGTCAATCATGTATTTAGGAGGCACTGTATCTAGCTTGCTGACAATTTGTGATGGGATGAGTGTGTTGTTGCAGAAATAAACAGGCCTATGCTATGATAAAGAGGCAGTTGGTATATAATGAACGTTGAATTCTGAAATACATTTTTTTTCATCCTTTTTTTAGTCTGGAGGCTGCTACTATGATTGGATAGAGCTCAATCAGCGCAGCTTTTTCATCTCGTGCTAGTGGGCATGATTGTAATCCAAACCCAACCCGAAGTTACACAAACCACACCAACTCGCTTGCCTCCCACCTATGGCCATAATCACCTAACCATTGTGCGGAAGCTACAAGGCATGTAATGCCGTCTCATTAGCTGGAACCAGATCTGGGCAATAGATTCTAAGTACCTGTAGGAGTATTGGGGTGTTTTATCTGTACTTCAAATGTGCTGTACTGAGGGCCCTATTCGCACCACGTACCAAAACGTTTTAATTGGGCACTGATTGATAAATTAGACATCTTTAAATGAATGATCTGTAAAAGAAACAATGACGTTTTTTTTTTTTTTTTGCATGCTTCTTTTCCCCCGTCAAACTGTGTGCCTCATTGCTCTCTAAAGGCGGCTACAAGCGGCACTTGTGCGAGCACGTGGGTGGACTCTTTTTTTTTTTTTTGGTGCAGCAGACTCTTTCGTTGCGTTCCACCCAGAGAGGAAGTCCGGCTTGTGTAGTGTATATTTACTAGTGGGGGGCTTGTGGAGCCAGAGTAGCTCACCAAGCAAGAGGTACCAAGGCACGACGTTTGACTACCCAGCGACGACGTTTGAACTTCCAGATCCTGTATTATATGCCTGTTTACAAATGCTAGCTACATATCAGGCTAGTCTGGTGTTCTATGCTTTACGACACTACGTCTTAACCACAGAAACAAACATGTCTCTTTTTGAATTGCAATTCCTAGATCTTGAACAGCAAGCGCTTGAACTGCTATTCCAAAAAATAAAATAAAAATACTGAGAAAATGGCAAGTTCGTGCACTGAACACTACAAGAGGGGACGATGGAGAACACACATCTCTTGTCCAACGAGGAAAGACATCTTCAATACTTTCGGGTGTCTGTTGCCAGGTTTGAAGACCTTGTTTCTGCGGCTTGCCCCTAACATCTCGCACAAGATAACTCTCGGCTTTGCCTGTTAGTGCTGCAGAAAGTCTGTGACTGCAAGTGGCAGCACACAGCAAAGTATCACTGCCAGTTACAACTTATGAGCTAGGAATCTCGTTTCAGTTTGTGCCATCGTCACGGAAGTGTTCCAGGCTATCTGGCATGTCCTGAAGAAAATGTTGTTGCATATATCCCTCCGTGGCACAATGGGCAGAAATCGCCAGAGATTTGGGGGGATCGTTGGACTTCCAACTACAAAGGCTTTTTCTCAATGGTCCTGATGGCAGTCTGTGATGCAAGGTACCGACCACATCCAGGGAAGATACGCTAAATACAAGTGACTATATATACATATGATGTGAAAATTATACAAATATAGACGTTGTGGTGATATGCCTCACATAAAATAATTTCAGAGAACCGCTTTGGGATCTTTTGCTGCGAGATGGAGAATATCGTGATGTCTCCCTCCAGCTGTTGTCTTTTCGCTTGCTTGTCCGAATACAACCGCATCGAAGGGTTGTAAAGGTTCTCGTATTGTCTCACCAGCTCACACAGACGCTCGTCCAAACTGGACATAGACATAATTGGGCTTAGCAAATCTCTAAATAAAAAGCACAAAAAAGGAAGTTAGCAAGTAGTAGAAGCGAAGTAGCAGAACGTCCATCTCTTCTGTGTTTATACCAGAAGTAGCAGAACGTCCATCTCTTCTGTGTTTAACCCAGAAGTAGCAGAACGTCCATCTCTTCTGTGTTTATACCAGAAGTAGCAGAACGTCCATCTCTTCTGTGTTCATACCAGAAGTAGCAGAACGTCCATCTCTTCTGTGTTTATACCAGAAGTAGCAGAACGTCCATCTCTTCTGTGTTTATACCAGAAGTAGCAGAACGTCCATCTCTTCTGTGTTTAACCCAGAAGTAGCAGAACGTCCATCTCTCCTGTGTTTAACCCAGAAGTAGCAGAACGTCCATCTCTTCTGTGTTTTAACCCAGAAGTAGCAGAACGTCCATCTCTCCTGTGTTTAACCCAGAAGTAGCAGAACGTCCATCTCTTCTGTGTTTAACCCAGAAGTAGCAGAACGTCCATCTCTCCTGTGTTTAACCCAGAAGTAGCAGAACGTCCATCTCTTCTGTGTTTAACCCAGAAGTAGCAGAACGTCCATCTCTTCTGTGTTCATACCAGAAGTAGCAGAACGTCCATCTCTTCTGTGTTTAACCCAGAAGTAGCAGAGACGTCCATCTCTTCTGTGTTTATACCAGAAGTAGCAGAACGTCCATCTCTTCTGTGTTCATACCAGAAGTAGCAGAACGTCCATCTCTTCTGTGTTCATACCAGAAGTAGCAGAACGTCCATCTCTTCTGTGTTTATACCAGAAGTAGCAGAACGTCCATCTCTTCTGTGTTTAACCCAGAAGTAGCAGAGACGTCCATCTCTTCTGTGTTTATACCAGAAGTAGCAGAACGTCCATCTCTTCTGTGTTCATACCAGAAGTAGCAGAACGTCCATCTCTTCTGTGTTCATACCAGAAGTAGCAGAACGTCCATCTCTTCTGTGTTTATACCAGAAGTAGCAGAACGTCCATCTCTTGTGACCGAAAATATGTGATGTAGACACAGGGGTGGGACTTCCGTTGCAAAACTCACTCAATACTGCCCCTCAGTCTTCGCAAGGAATGATACGTTGGGTCTCAATTTCCAGGTGAGAAAATAATGTGTGACAAGGAGCCGCCGCTTTTGTGACTAAATAAAATGAGTGGAAAGAACACAGCTTAAGAGCTCTAACGTAAAATCCATAATCACCTTTCAATCAGCTATCTATCAACCAATCATCAAATTCCTATTTCTTACATTGATTTAGAACGTGACCAAACCAGCGCGCAATGGCCACGTTCTTAATCAATGTGAATTTGACGGATTGATAGGTAATTGATAATTCATGGTGATTACTTATACATTGATACAAGACTTTAATTAATGTCAGCTTTTATGTTGACAGATGGAAAAACATTGACCTTTGACCTTGATGGTTATTTGACATGCTCTCCTCTGTTACATATAACATAGCCTGTGGAAACCGCACACACAAACACACGCGCGCGCACGCAGACCTGGGCAGAAAATAGTTGTATTTTATAATTTATTTGAAAATACCAAACTTTTCAAATACTCAAGGTAGTCGAATATAGAGTTTTATATCGAGGTTCAACTAAAAGGCAACTGTTTTCTTTGATATTCAAATACAGGTCTCAGAAAAGGTATTTTGAATATACCTCTCAGAAAACCAAATAATATTTGAAAGGAATTTGAATCTATGCAAGTTATTGTGGTCCTCTGTAGCTCAGCTGGTAGAGCACGGCGCTTGTAACGCCAAGGTAGTGGGTTCGATCCCCGGGACCACCCATACACCAACAAAAAAAATAAAAAAAATAATAATAATAAAAATTATGCACGCATGACTGTAAGTCGCTTTGGATAAAAGCGTCTGCTAAATGGCATATTTTATTATTATTATATTATTTATTTGAAAACAAACAAACAAAAATGTATTTGATGGCTGCCAAATATTTGATGAAGAACCAAAAACTGCAACAGTTAGTTGACTTAGTCTAAATCTACAATAATAAGCACATGGTATGGAGGGCTCTTAGATATGAATCTCAATATAGCCTAGAATGAAATACATGGAATCATCTCAACAATAAGAGTAGACCAAATGAAATTACCAATGTCTTATGTAACAACATGCTAAAAAAGTTGCTCCAAAAGTAATGAAAGTTTTATTACACAGGTACAAGAACAGTTTTATGTTAACCGTTACTGAGAATGCTAACAGTAACAAAAGATGTCTGTAAAGTGTAGAACGCAAACTACATATCCCAAAACTGCCTTCTTGAATGAACTACAGCCAAGGTAGGTGGAAAATCATGTTAGTTTGTATTCTGAGTAAACTATCCCTTTAAAGATGGTATAAAGTGTGTGTTTTGAAACAATATCACTTACCCTCAGGACAAAGAGATTCAAAATTGTTTTTGCTAAGCATCCATCTTGCTGTTTGCGAATGGCTTTGAATTTCCCTTCAGTATCATTACATTAATTGCAACTTTCAAATGTTTTCAGTGGCATGTTGAAAGCGACATACAGTAGTTGAGCATCACAACTTATTTATGCAAAATATAATTGGTTAATTGGTTTGACTTGATTATGTACACCTGTGGCAATGGACATTCAGCATTTACAAAATGTTCGGATAGAAATGTATTGTGTAGATCCAATATGACTGTCAGATTGGAGTAGTATAGGAGATCGTATCCAATATGACTGTCAGATTGGAGTAGTATAGGAGATCGTATCCAATATGACTGTCAGATTGGAGTAGTATAGGAGATCGGGTTCTCTATTTATTATATGTCTTCAACAGGCAGTTCCAGATACAACCCTGCCATTAGTTGAAGGCAGCCAATCCAATACTTTCTGAAAAGTAGTTGCGTTCTCAGATCTGTATTCAAATAGTTTAAAACAATTGTTACTTTCTGAGATATGTATTCAGATAGTTTAAAAAATAAGTCATTTTTGGGGATTTATTCAAATAGTTTTAGTCACCTCCAAAGTAACAATTTGTCCCCTCCCAAAAAACGTTTTTACTTTCCACAAAGCTAAAAGTTAAAACTATAGTTGTCCCAGGTCTGACACACACAGAGACACACACACACACACACACACACACACACACACACACACACACACACACACACACACACACACACACACACACACACACACACACACACACTCACACTCACACTCACACACTCACACACACCTGTTACATAGAGGAAACAAAGCATCAGGAACAGATGGCAGGTGTCCTCGTGAATAACAGACCACAATGATGTCTGAAGGAAGACACATTGACACATAAGCAGCAGTGTGACTGAAAGAGTTAAAGACATTTAGCAGCGGTGTGACTGAATGAGTTGAAGACATTTAGCAGCGGTGTGACTGAAAGAGCTGAAGACATTTAGCAGCGGTGTGACTGAAAGAGCTGAAGACATTTAGCAGCGGTGTGACTGAAAGAGCTGAAGACATTTAGCAGCGGTGTGACTGAAAGAGCTGAAGACATTTAGCAGCGGTGTGACTGAAAGAGTTGAAGACATTTAGCAGCGGTGTGACTGAAAGAGCTGAAGACATTTAGCAGCGGTGTGACTGAAAGAGTTGTAGACATTTAGCAGCGGTGTGACTGAAAGAGTTGAAGACATTTAGCAGCGGTGTGACTGAAAGAGTTGAAGACATTTAGCAGCGGTGTGACTGAAAGAGTTGAAGACATTTAGCAGCGGTGTGACTGAAAGAGCTGAAGACATTTAGCAGCGGTGTGACTGAAAGAGCTGAATACATTTAGCAGCGGTGTGACTGAAAGAGCTGAAGACATTTAGCAGCGGTGTGACTGAAAGAGTTGAAGACATTTAGCAGCAGCGGAGCGTTAAGCTGAATTTTAATGCAAACAACTTGGGAAGAAAGTCTCAGCTCTCTACACCTCTTGAGTTTTCCCACAACTGGGCCAACACGCAAATTTACACCGGTGCAGTGAATGGTCCCCTGTAGTGCAGTAACGTTGTTTAATAGGGCAGGTGACAAGATCCTCACGCTCCCACTCACCTGTACTCACCTGTTGCATATAACATAGCCGGTGGGGACAAAGTGTCCAAGCAAGTGGCCCCATGAATAACAGATCACATTGATGTTTGAAGAAAGACACATTGGCAATGTTTTCAGTGTGACTGAAGGCGTGACTGTTAGCTTTAAAGGGTTACAGCAAACAACATATCTTCTCACGTCCTCTTGCCCAAAGGGATGTTGTATGTTAAGGCCGAGGATGTTTTCTCTATAATGCAATGTGTGTATGTTTATAACCAGAGCGTGGCGGTAAGGCATGTCCATGTATACTAAACACGAAAGACAAATTTACTGTGTTTTTTTTTGTGTGACTGAAAGTGTGAGGTTTAAAGATTATATATCATTTGAGTGTTTGCTTTAAAGCCCTTTATAACCTATAGACATATTAGGAATGTTTCCATTGTGAGTACTCAGGGTAAAGAGTGGTACATTTAACAGTGTGAGTGTTATAGGGTTGAAGAGTGTGACAATTTAGAAGCTAATTACACAAACTGTCACTTCTATTCAGGCTGAATCTCTGCCAAAATGAGCAAATGAGACGAATAATTCACAAATTAGGCACCAGCAGACCATATACTGCCAATCTTGTAAAATAGAGCAGCTCGTTCTTATAAAGGTAATTAATTGACATAATGATTTGAGCGTGTAGAATAGATTTTTTAGTTGTAAACCAAATTTGCAAATGTGTAACTGATGAGTAAACAATTTGTAGTTGTAATCACATTCGCAAACTTGTGACCAATTTGCGAGAAATAATTGCATCTGTACACCTGCACATGTCCATTTCGCTCGCCCTACCGAGACCAAAACGATTTGTAGACGTGTAAACGGCGATTTCCAAGCAAGGAGAGACAGAGAGAAAGAGACGAGAGAGAGAGAGAGAGAGACAGAGCAGGAGCTCTCGGAGGTGGGACCTGTTTCTTCTCACCAATCAGACAAGGTTTTCATAAACTAGCATACTCTGGTTGGTTGGTGACAGCTCACATAGGCCGTGTTGATTGGAACAACCACCTGTCAATCACGACGTGCGTTGCCAGGTTACCACTTGCCAAATATCCACCAAAGAAGCCAAGCTGTTAGCTGTCATGGCGGGTAAGTTTAAATGTCTTTATTTTATTGCTAGGTAGCAAGCTTCTTTCTTGTTTGTAATACGTTTTTGGAAGCTATTGTCCAAATCATTGATATGAGGAGTTTGTAAGTCTAACGTTGTAGTCTGATGCTACCGAAATCGATTAGGTAAAGTTATTTTGCTAACTATTTTTAAGCCAGCTAGCTAGTTTGATTCTGTATGGAGCCGTAGCTATCTAGCTAGCATAATCATTAATGTTTGCTGAGTACCATGCAGAGACACATTGGGACAGGTATTTGTGCGCCAGACAACACTGACCATGTGAGCTGTCACCAACCAACCAGTGTAGAGTATACTGGTCTATGAAAACCTCATCTTATTGGTTAGAAGAAAGGTCCCACCTCCAAGCGCTCCTTGTCTCTCTCTCTCTCTCGCTCTCTCTCTCTCTCTCTCTCTCTCTCTCTCTCTCTCTCTCTCTCTCTCTCTCTCTCTCTCTCTCCTTGCTTGCAATTAGCTGTTTTCACATCTACGAATCTTTTAGGCGCTGCCAAAAGTCTGAGCGCGGGAAATTGACATGTGCAGGTGTACATATGCAATTATTGCTCAAGTGCCAATAAGGTTTGCTGTGTCTGTCAGCGTAGTGTCCAGAGCATGGAGGCGCTACCAGGAGACAGGCCAGTACATCAGGAGACGTGGAGGAGGCCGTAGGAGGGCAACAACCCAGCAGCAGGACTGCTACCTCCGCCTTTGTGCAAGGAGGAGCAGGAGGAGCACTGCCAGAGCCCTGCAAAATGACCTCCAGCAGGCCACAAATGTGCATGTGTCTGCTCAAACGGTCAGAAACAGACTCCATGAGGGTGGTATGAGGGCCCGACATCCACAGGTGGGGGTTGTGCTTACAGCCCAACACCGTGCAGGACGTTTGGCATTTGCCAGAGAACACCAAGATTGGCAAATTCGCCACTGGCTCCCTGTGCTCTTCACAGATGAAAGCAGGTTCACACTGAGCACGTGACAGACGTGACAGAGTCTGGAGACGCCGTGGAGAACGTTCTGCTGCCTGCAACATCCTCCAGCATGACCGGTTTGGCGGTGGGTCAGTCATGGTGTGGGGTGGCATTTCTTTGGGGGGCCGCACAGCCCTCCATGTGCTCGCCAGAGGTAGCCTGACTGCCATTAGGTACCGAGATGAGATCCTCAGACCCCTTGTGAGACCATATGCTGGTGCGGTTGGCCCTGGGTTCCTCCTAATGCAAGACAATGCTAGACCTCATTTGACTGGAGTGTGTCAGCAGTTCCTGCAAGAGGAAGGCATTGATGCTATGGACTGGCCCGCCCGTTCCCCAGACCTGAATCCAATTGAGCACATCTGGGACATCATGTCTCGCTCCATCCACCAACGCCACGTTGCACCACAGACTGTCCAGGAGTTGGCGGATGCTTTAGTCCAGGTCTGGGAGGAGATCCCTCAGGAGACCATCCGCCACCTCATCAGGAGCATGCCCAGGCGTTGTAGGGAGGTCATACAGGCACGTGGAGGCCACACACACTACTGAGCCTCATTTTGACTTGTTTTAAGGACGTTACATCAAAGTTGGATCAGCCTGTAGTGTGGTTTTCCACTTACATTTTGAGGGTGACTCCAAATCCAGACCTCCATGGGTTGATAAATTTGATTTCCATTGATACATTTTGTGTGATTTTGTTGTCAGCACATTCAACTATGTAAAGAAAAAAGTATTTAATAACATTATTTCATTCATTCAGATCTAGGATGTGTTGTTTAAGTGTTCCCTTAATTTTTTTGAGCAGTGTATATACAATTGCCCAGAGAAAGAAATGTTGTTTAATAAGTTATCATTTTTGAGAATACGCATCACACAAAGTGCCAGAAATAACTATATCATTTAAAATCCAAGGTGAGTGTTGAATACTGCAGCCAGGGGTGGAACGTGGGAATACTGTAGATCTCCCAGACTGGTGAAATCATATTCACATGCACAAATGTGTTAGATTTTTAAAGGTAAATTCTAGGGTTTTTGGGGGTGTAATCCCAAAGGGATATTTTTCCAATTCCACCCCTGATCGAGGAACACATTTACAAAAAACTTGAGATAAGAAATAATCGCCAACGCATGGACATCACAAACGGACAGATGGACAAATATAGAAATTACATGTAGACATGACAGAGACCAATGACATAATATATATATTACATATTGATAGGGCTCAGAGACAGGCTATGTCCCAAATGCACCCCATTCCCAATGGGTTCTGGTCAAAAGTAGTGCACTACGTAGGGAATAGGGTGCCATTTGGGATGCAACCATAGATACAGGGCTCAGACAGACAGAGATACAGGGCTCAGACAGACAGAGATACAGGGCTCAGACAGACAGAGATACAGGGCTCAGACAGACAGACATACAGGGCTCAGACAGACAGACATACAGGGCTCAGACAGACAGAGATACAGGGCTCAGACAGACAGAGATACAGGGCTCAGACAGACAGAGATACAGGGCTCAGACAGACAGAGATACAGGGCTCAGACAGACAGAGATACAGGGCTCAGACAGACAGAGATACAGGGCTCAGACAGACAGAGATACAGGGCTCAGACAGACAGACATACAGGGCTCAGACAGACAGACATACAGGGCTCAGACAGACAGAGATACAGGGCTCAGACAGACAGAGATACAGGGCTCAGACAGACAGAGATACAGGGCTCAGACAGGCAGAGATACAGGGCTCAGACAGACAGACAGAGATACAGGGCTCAGACAGACAGAGATACAGGGCTCAGACAGGCAGAGATACAGGGCTCAGACAGGCCTAGACTAGCCTAGAGTTATGCCATGCCAGTGCACCCCCCCCACCCCCACACGCGCACACAATCATGCCATGCCAGTGTGCCTTACCACACACACACACACTCACACACACACACACACACTACACACTAACACACACACACACACACACAGAGGTGTGACATGAAGGATAAATAATGGATAATAACTGCCCCCCGAAAGGTGAGAAAGGTCAACTACCTTCAGAATAATTCAACCAGAGGAATTGGGTTGTCTGCATCTCAAATGGCACCCTATTCCCTATGCAGTGCACTCTGGTCAAAAGTAGTGCACTATATAGGGAATAGGGGTGAGATTTAGGATACAACTTTTGTTAAATGAATGATTGGTTGGCTGGCTTAATTGCTTGACAAAAATCAACCAACCACAGAGTATCTGAGTGATTGTCATAACTCTCTGAGCAAATCAGTGTGTTGTGTGTGTGTGTGTGTGTGTGTGTGTGTGTGTGTGTGTGTGTGTGTGTGTGTGTGTGTGTGTGTGTGTGTGTGTGTGTTGTGTGTTTGTGTGTGTGTGTGTGTGTGTGTGTGTGTGTGTGTGTGTGTGTGTGTGTGTGTGTGTGTGTGTGTGTGTGTGTGCTTGCGTGGCCCCGTAGGTGGACAGGTTCAGATGTAAGCCAGTAATCACGATCCTAAGGATTATTAAAGTTTACGTATGGGCTGCCTGGCTGGCGTCAACCATGTCATCATCATAATCAAAGCCAATTAAACTCAAACTGGGGGATCAGTGTAATTAGTGGATGCTATTGACAGGCCAATGGTGGATATTATAGACAGGACAGGGATGGATGTTATAGACAGGACAGGGATGGATGTTATAGACAGGACAGGGATGGATGTTATAGACAGGCCAGGGGTGGATATTATAGACAGGACAGGGATGGATGTTATAGACAGGACAGGGATGGATGTTATAGACAGGACAGGGATGGATGTTATAGACAGGACAGGGATGGATGTTATAGACAGGACAGGGATGGATGTTATAGACAGGACAGGGATGGATGTTATAGACAGGACAGGGATGGATGTTATAGACAGGACAGGGATGGATATTATAGACAGGACAGGGATGGATGTTATAGACAGGACAGGGATGGATGTTATAGACAGGACAGGGATGGATGTTATAGACAGGGATGGATGTTATAGACAGGACAGGGATGGATGTTATAGACAGGACAGGGATGGATGTTATAGACAGGACAGGGATGGATGTTATAGACAGGACAGGGATGGATGTTATAGACAGGACAGGGATGGATGTTATAGACAGGGATGGATGTTATAGACAGGACAGGGATGGATGTTATAGACAGGACAGGGATGGTTGTTATAGACAGGACAGGGATGGATGTTATAGACAGGACAGGGATGGATGTTATAGACAGGACAGGGATGGATATTATAGACAGGACAGGGATGGATGTTATAGACAGAGATGGATGTTATAGACAGGACAGGGATGGATGTTATAGACAGGACAGGGATGGATGTTATAGACAGGACAGGGATGGATGTTATAGACAGGACAGGGATGGATGTTATAGACAGGGATGGATGTTATAGACAGGACAGGGATGGATGTTATAGACAGGACAGGGATGGATATTATAGACAGGACAGGGATGGATGTTATAGACAGGGATGGTTGTTATAGACAGGACAGGGATGGATGTTATAGACAGGACAGGGATGGTTGTTATAGACAGGACAGGGATGGATGTTATAGACAGGACAGGGATGGATGTTATAGACAGGACAGGGATGGTTGTTATAGACAGGGATGGATGTTATACACAGGCCAGGGATGGATGTTATAGACAGGACAGGGATGGATGTTATAGACAGGGATGGATGTTATAGACAGGACAGGGATGGATGTTATAGACAGGACAGGGATGGTTGTTATAGACAGGGATGGATGTTATAGACAGGACAGGGATGGATGTTATAGACAGGACAGGGATGGATGTTATAGACAGGGATGGATGTTATAGACAGGACAGGGATGGATGTTATAGACAGGACAGGGATGGTTGTTATAGACAGGGATGGATGTTATAGACAGGACAGGGATGGATGTTATAGACAGGACAGGGATGGATGTTATAGACAGGACAGGGATGAATGTTATAGACAGGACAGGGATGGATGTTATAGACAGGGATGGATGTTATACACAGGCCAGGGATGGATGTTATAGACAGGACAGGGATGGATGTTATAGACAGGACAGGGATGGATGTTATAGACAGGGATGGATGTTATAGACAGGACAGGGATTGATGTTATAGACAGGGATGGATGTTATAGACAGGACAGGGATGAATGTTATAGACAGGACAGGGATGGATGTTATAGACAGGACAGGGATGGATATTATAGACAGGACAGGGATGGATATTATAGACAGGACAGGGATGGATGTTATAGACAGGACAGGGATGGATGTTATAGACAGGACAGGGATGGATGTTATAGACAGGACAGGGATGGATGTTATAGACAGGACAGGGATGGATGTTATAGACAGGACAGGGATGGATGTTATAGACAGGACAGGGATGGATATTATAGACAGGACAGGGATGGATATTATAGACAGGACAGGGATGGATGTTATAGACAGGACAGGGATGGATGTTATAGACAGGGGTGGATGTTATAGACAGGACAGGGATGGATGTTATAGACAGGACAGGGATGGATGTTATAGACAGGACAGGGATGGATGTTATAGACAGGGATGGATGTTATAGACAGGACAGGGATGGATGTTATAGACAGGACAGGGATGGATGTTATAGACAGGACAGGGATGGATGTTATAGACAGGACAGGGATGGATGTTATAGACAGGACAGGGATGGATGTTATAGACAGGACAGGGATGGATGTTATAGACAGGACAGGGATGGATGTTATAGACAGGGATGGATGTTATAGACAGGACAGGGATGGATATTATAGATAGGACAGGGATGGATGTTATAGACAGGACAGGGATGGATGTTATAGACAGGACAGGGATGGATGTTATAGACAGGGATGGATATTATAGACAGGACAGGGATGGATGTTATAGACAGGGATGGATATTATAGACAGGACAGGGATGGATGTTATAGACAGGACAGGGATGGATGTTATAGACAGGACAGGGATGGATGTTATAGACAGGACAGGGATGGATGTTATAGACAGGACAGGGATGGATGTTATAGACAGGACAGGGATGGATGTTATAGACAGGACAGGGATGGATGTTATAGACAGGGATGGATATTATAGACAGGACAGGGATGGATGTTATAGACAGGACAGGGATGGATGTTATAGACAGGACAGGGATGGATGTTATAGACAGGGATGGATATTATAGACAGGACAGGGATGGATGTTATAGACAGGACAGGGATGGATGTTATAGACAGGACAGGGATGGATGTTATAGACAGGACAGGGATGGATGTTATAGACAGGACAGGGATGGATGTTATAGACAGGGATGGATGTTATAGACAGGACAGGGATGGATGTTATAGACAGGACAGGGATGGATGTTATAGACAGGACAGGGATGGATGTTATAGACAGGACAGGGATGGATGTTATAGACAGGCCATGGGTGGATGTTATAGACAGGACAGGGATGGATGTTATAGACAGGACAGGGATGGATGTTATAGACAGGACAGGGATGGATGTTATAGACAGGCCATGGGTGGACAGGCCATACAGAAGATAGCCCTATTTGGTAAAGACCAAGTCCATATTATGGCAAGAACAGCTCAAATAAGCAAAGAGAAACGACAGTCCATCATTACTTGAAGACCTGAAGGTCAGACAATCCGGAAAATTTCAAGAACTTTGAAAGTTTCTTCAAGTGCAGTCGCAAACCCCCCCCAAAAAAAAGTAGTGGTTTCTTTGCAGCAATTCGACCATGAAGGCCTGATTCACACAGTCCCTTCTGAACAATTGATGTTGAGATGTGTCTGTGACTTGAACTCTGTGAAGCATTTATTTGGCCTGCAATTTCTGAGGCTGGTAACTCTAATGAACTTATCCTCTGCAGCAGAGGTAACTCTGGGTCTTCCATTCCTGTGGTGGTCCTCATTAGAGCCAGTTTCATCATAGCGCTTGATGGTTTTTGCGACTGCACAAAGTTCTTGAAATGTTCCGTATTGACTGACCTTCATGTCTTAAAGTAATGATGGACTGTTGTTTCTCTTTGCTTATTTGAGCTGTTCTTGCCATAATATGGACTTGGTCTTTTACCAAATAGGGTAAATAGTGTATTTACCAAATACACCCCCCCTCCCCCCTGCCACCCCCCTACCTTGTCACAACACAACTGATTGGCTCAAACGCATTAAGAAGGAAAGCAATTCCACAAATTAACTTTTAAGAAGGCACACCTGTTAATCGAAATGCATTCCAGGTGACTACCTCATGAAGCTGGTTGAGAGAACACCAATGCCATCTTCCTCTTTCATGTTGCCTAAACGGTCTATGACTCTGTCATGCAGTACACGCTTTTAGTTTTGTTGTCTTAGGCTACCTGGCTAAAATACTTGCTCGCTAGCCTAACTTCCTTTCATGGGCAACGTTAGCTAGTTAACATTAGCCTTCTACATCTAGCTACATGTTGAACTTTCATCCTCTCAGGCCAGGGGCACAATGTAGGAGTTTATGGCTGGATCAGAATCGCCGTTATTATCATTGGCCAGTATGAAGAATTAAGTAAAACCACAAGTCCAAATCCCTATCTCCATCCATGGCTAATTTAGGAAAGGGACAATTTTAGCTAGCTAGCCAACGGAGGACAATAACACAACAAGATGCAACAATTCAAGTTGTTTCTGTCAATGATGTATTGCTGTCAACGCGGTGTGAAAGGAGTTAATCCAAATCCAAACTGGCTTCCCTTGAAAACACTTTTTGGGTCCGCCAGGACCATTCACAGTTGAGCTCACTCAGTTTAGCTCAGCGCTGATTGGTTATTATTTTATACTTTTTTTTTTTATCAAGGGAGGCCAAATGCTCACATTCAGTGCTACGGGCGGCAACAATGTCATACTCTTTTTGACCAGACAGCATCAGATAAATGGCCTACACATACAGAGACCGAGGGGCGCTCTTTTGATCGTTTGGAAAAACAAATTCTGTGTGAATCGTCCTCTGGAAAAACGCACATCCCTGGATAATAATGACATAACCAACGTCTCTAGTAATACCCGTCTGAATAGGGCTCTAACATGGCAAAGAATAGGCTTATCAGCGTAGAGTGCGCCACATCATCCCATGGGATCTGTCAAGGCTGCACACAGTAGAAACTCGGGGAGTCCACTACAAAAAATCCTGGAATCGTGCACAACTACATGTCAGGTCAGGTTACCATGGCAACGGTCGCAACAACAGGGTCAAAGTTGAACGTCTCCTGCTCAGTTGCAGCGAAGCAATGGCTATATAAAAGGTGAATGCCGACAATAATGTAGTAAAAATTTGGCTGTTTGAAAGGGGGAGCATATAAACATTTCACCCCCCACCCCCCAAAAAAAAAATGTCAGCCAAAATCCTATGTGAATCAGGTATTAGGTAACCCTGTTCCAACACATGTTCTTTTGTCTGGATGAAATCAACCACCACCGATTGTACAGCGGGGGAAAAAAACTGTTGACACTGCAAGTTGAACATTTGGTCTCTCGATGTGTATGTTGAGAAGTACAACACGTTAGTAGAACACAGTAGTACAGTTTAAAAGCCTAAGAAGTAACCAGTAAAACCACATTATTACACGTTGAACATGAAAACTTCGGAATTCAAGTTAATATACAGTGGGGAGAACAAGTATTTGATACACTGCCGACTTTGCAGGTTTTCCTACTTACAAAGCATGTAGAGGTCTGTCATTTTTATCATAGGTTCAGGTTTTTATCACACTTCAACTGTGAGAGACGGAATCTAAAACAAAAATCCAGAAAATCACATTGTATGATTTTTAAGTAATTAATTTGCAAATACTTGTTCTCCCCACTGTAATCTTAGGCATAAGTTGCTCCATTTTAAGACCATCCATAGAACATACTATACAGCCAGTGAGACTGAATACCATGCACTCAGAAATGTCATTCCTCTGCTGGAGGTGTAAAAAACAAACAACGGAGTGCCTGCAGATCCGACTTTTCCTCGACCTTTCTTCGAGAGGACCAGCGCATTTGCAGGATTCTCTACGTAGATGTTGTACTTCCGCTTCCCCATGCTGCCGGTTTCCCCTTCTTCCCTGCAGTGATGATTAGACGTCTTTTGTCTGCTGTAGTCTACAAACTTTGACATGTTGTAAGGGGAGCCATTTTTACATTCAGCATCACTTCATTAAGCGAAATATAGTATTCTTTCTAACAACGATATCTACATATATTTCAGGATGTTGTGTATCCCTGAAAATAATCAGAATTCATGTAAAAAAAAAAGACAGTTTTGAAAACATAGCTTGTCAAAAGAAAGTGGTCTCTATGGGGTTGAACATAGGGTCAGGATACACATTTCGGTACTAAATTAAATATTACCTTTTTAAAACCATGTTTATCTTTTTTTTTTCCCAAACACAATTGAACACAATCACAATCACTTTTTTTGTTGTTGTTGTCTTTTAACAATTTTAAGCATATTTTAACACAGGCTTAACACCTAACAAACACTTTGTACTTTTTTAAACACTTTTAACATACAGTACAGTAGGCCAGGTCCTGATGTTACCTCATATCCCAGCAATAATGCCTTGCATTACACCTGGGAAGAAATTGCTCAACCATTGGCTCAACTTACCCCAAGGCAAAACATTTTGACTATATTAGCCCACACAGCTACAAGTATACACTTCCATGCAAGGTTTAGGACCTCATGTCGAAGCTTATAGTAGCTTAAAATCTATTTTGGTGTAGATACAAGCATCATGAAACCTCAAACACAATAAATTAATTTGACTTAGTACAAATCAGTTTTTTGGACCTAATTTGCTTACCACTGTGGTTTCTTCCTTCACAGACCATGAAATGATGACCTCTTCCTAAATATGTGGTCAAATTATTAATTTTGTGTTTGGTTTCCTAGAAACAAGGGGTGCCTCAACTAAAGCTCTGGCTCAACATACCCCACTCTCCCCTACAACAACATGATCAACATGTCTTTGTCTGTAACACATAAGCACAACACAAACAGGCTGTCTAAATAGCAATTTCATGTTATTTTTTCAGGAAGGAGTATGCAGCTATTTAATCAAATACAAATAAAATCAAGCTTTATTTATACAACACATTTCAAACATGGAATGCAATGCAATGTGCTTTACAGGAAATAAAGTAATAAAAACCAATGAAAATAAAAGCTGAAATATTTACTACACAACAATCATAAGATAAAAAACAAAAGATTGACACAAACTGAACGACTAAAAAGCACCCTGAGGAAAAGCAAAGCTAAAAATATGTGTTTTAAGATCTCTTTTAAAAATGTCCACAGTTTTGTCCCCCCTCAGGTTCTATGACAGGCTATTCCAGAGGCTGGGGGTATAGTAACTAAAGGCTGCTTCTCCATGCCTCTTGGTTCTAGGATTTGGGATAGTTAAAAGGCCAGTGCCAGAGGACCTGAGGGACCTACTGGGTACATAACCTAAAGCATGTATGACATGTATTGGGGTGCACAATTGTGGATTGATGTAAAAACCAATAGTAGATTCTTAAGATGAATTCTAAAAGTCACAGCCAGTGCAGAGACCTTAATAACCGGTGTAATGTGTGCTCTCTTTCCGGTCGTAGTCAGTACCCGTGCTGCAGCATTCTGTATGTTTAGCAGTTGACCAATGGCTTTCTTGGGTTGACCAGACAGGAGAGCATTACAGTAGTCAAGCCTGCTTGTAATAAAAGCCTGGATGAGTCTCTCTGTATCAGCCTGAGAGAGAAAACGGCCGCTCCTTGGCAATGTTCCTCAGGTGGTAAAAAGCTATTTTGGTCACATTCCTAATATAGTTCAGAGTCTAAAATAACAACCAGGTTTTTTACCTGGTGTTTTATCTTTATTGCCCGTGAATTAAAATGTGCGTCCAGATTCTCTCTCTGTGCTTTGGCTCCAACAATAAGTAACACGGTCTTGATTTAGCTGGAGGATAGTGTGAGCCATCCAAGTATTTAAATCACTAATACAGTCTAATAATTTATCCGTGGAGCTAAAATCCTCTGGTGACATATAAATGTAAAGTTGTGTATCGTGAAAATCAATGCTGTGCTTTCTGATAATGCTGCCAAGGGGTAACATATATATATATATATATATATATACACTGCTCAAAAAAATAAAGGGAACACTTAAACAACACATCCTAGATCTGAATGAATGAAATAATCTTATTAAATACTTTTTTCTTTACATAGTTGAATGTGCTGACAACAAAATCACACAAAAATTATCAATGGAAATCAAATGTATCAACCCATGGAGGTCTGGATTTGGAGTTACTCTCAAAATTAAAGTGGAAAACCACACTACAGGCTGATCCAACTTTGATGTAATGTCCTTAAAACAAGTCAAAATGAGGCTCAGTAGTGTGTGTGGCCTCCACGTGCCTGTATGACCTCCCTACAATGCCTGGGCATGCTCCTGATGAGGTGGCGGATGGTTGTCAGTAGGTGCTGTAGGTGGGTGTGGTGTGGAATCAGGCGCAGGACGCAGAAGATAAGTCCAACAAAGACTTTTAGTAGAGCACACACAAAAACACAATCCAACAGCCCGGAGGCGAGAAAATGCGCACACAGGCGTAAACAAAAGGGCGCACTAAACATGTGTGAAAATCCTCTCCTAAATACAAAGGAGGCAAGCTACAAATAGCGCACCGAAAAGGGTAGCGCACCAACACGACATAGGAAACAATCACACACAACACCTGACAAACACAACGAGAACTTATAGGACACTAATGACACTAAACGACAACAGGTGTACAATTCCAGACAAGACCAAACGAACATAGAAACATACAACGGTGGCAGCTAGTATTCCGGAGACGATGAACGCCGAAGCCTGCCCGAGCAAGGAAGAGAGGCAGCCTCGGCCGAAACCGTGACAGTACCCCCCCCTTGACGCGCGGCTCCAGACAAGCGCCGACTCCGGCCTCGGGGACAACCAGGAGGACGCGGAGCAGGGCGCGTCGGGTGACTACGATGGAATTCCGTCAGGAGAGACGGGTCCAAAATGTCTCCCCTCGGCACCCAGCACCGTTCCTCCGGGCCGTACCCCTCCCACTCCACCAGATATTGGAGACCCCCCATCCGACGTCTCGAATCCAAGATGGACCGCACGGAGTACGCCGGTGCCACCTCGATGTCCAATGGGGCGGAGGAGTCTCCCTGATCTCATTTTCTTGGAGTGGGCCAGCTACCACCGGCCTGAGAAGAGACACATGGAACGAGGGGTTAATACTTTTATACTCAACAGGTAGTTGTAATCTGTAACACACCTCGTTCAATCTTCTCAGGACTTTAAATGGCCCCACAAACCGCCGACCCAGTTTCCGACAGGGCAGGCGGAGGGGCAGGTTTCTGGTAGAGAGCCAGACTCGATCACCAGGTGCGTACACCGGTCCCTCACTGCGGTGGAGATCGGCGCTCGCCTTTGACGACGGAGGGGCCCGCTGCAGGTGGACGTGTGCAGCGTTCCACGTCTCCTCCGAGCGCCGCACCCACTCATCCACCGCAGGAGCCTCGATCTGGCTCTGCTGCCAAGGTGCCAGAACCGGCTGGTAACCTAACACACATTGGAAAGGGGTTAGGTTAGTGGAGGAATGGCGTAGGGAATTCTGGGCCATTTCTGCCCAGGGAACGTACCGTGCCCACTCCTCCGGCCGGTCCTGGCAGTATGATCTAAGAAACCTACCCACATCCTGGTTCACACGTTCCACCTGCCCATTACTCTCCGGATGGTAACCCGAGGTGAGGCTCACCGAGACCCCCAACCGCTCCATAAAGGCTCTCCAGACTCTGTAGGTAAATTGGGGACCTCAATCAGACACAATATCCTCGGGTACCCCGTAGTGCCGGAAAACATGGGTGAATAGCACTTCGGCGGTCTGTAGGGCCGTAGGAAGGCCCGGCATAGGGAGCAAACGACAGGCCTTAGAGAACCGGTCCACAACGACCAGTATAGTAGTATTCCCCTGTGAGGGAGGAAGGTCAGTGATGAAATCCACCGAGAGGTGAGACCATGGTCGTTGTGGAACGGGCAGGGGTAGTAACTTACCCCTAGGCAGATGTCTAGGCGCCTTACACTGGGCGCACACCGAGCAGGAGGAGACATAAACCCTCACATCCCTCGCCAACGTGGGCCACCAGTACTTAGCACTAAGGCAGTGCACTGTCCGGCCGATACCAGGATGTCCAGAGGAGGGTGACGTGTGAGCCCAATAGATCAATCGATCCCGAACCTCGAGCGGAACGTACTTCCGACCCTCCGGGCATTGAGGTGGACTAGGGTCGGTGCGCAGCGCCCGCTCGAGTTCAGCATCGACCTCCCACACTACCGGTGCCACCAGACAAGACTCCGGCAGTATGGGAGTGGGCTCCACGGACCTCTCCTCCGTGTCATACCGCCGAGACAGCGCGTCTGCCTTACCGTTCTGTGACCCAGGGATGTATGTGATCTTAAATATGAACCGGGTCAAAAACATATTCCACCGCGCCTGGCGAGGGTTTAGTCTCCTAGCCGCCCGGATGTACTCCAGGTTACGGTGGTCCGTCAAAATGAGTAAAGGGTGTTGAGCCCCCTCAAGCCAGTGCCTCCACACCTTTAGGGCCTGTACCACGGCTAACAGCTCCCTGTCCCCTACGTCATAGTTTCGCTCCGCCGGACTGAGCTTCTTGGAATAAAAAGCACAGGGGCGGAGTTTAGGTGGCGTGCCGGACCGTTGCGAAAGCACGGCTCCTATACCGGCCTCTGACACGTCCACCTCTACCTGAAATGGTAAAGAGGGATCCGGATGCGCCAGCACCGGAGCCGAGGTACACAGGTCCTTCAGCCTCCCAAACGCCCTGTCCGCCTCGGCTGACCACTGCAGACGCACCGGACCCCCCTTCAAAAGAGACGTTATGGGAGCTGCCACCTGTCCAAAACCCCGGATAAACCTCCGGTAGTAATTCGCAAACCCCAAAAACTGCTGCACCTCCTTCACAGTGGTTGGCGTTTGCCAATTACACACGGCTGACACCCGGTCTACCTCCATCTTCACCCCTGACGCAGACAACTGATAACCCAAAAAGGAGACCGACTCCTGGAAAAACAGACACTTCTCTGCCTTGACATACAGGTCGTGCTCCAACAGCCTCCGCAACACTCGGCGCACCAGTGCCACATGCTCGACTCGGGTAGACGAGTACACGAGAATGTCATCTATGTACCACGACCACCCCCTGCCCCTGCATGTCCCTGAAGATCTCATCCCACGAATGATTGGAAAACTGAAGGAGCGTTCATCAACCCGTATGGCATGACAAGATACTCGTAATGGCCCGAGGTGGTACTAAAAGCTGTCTTCCAATCATCGCCCCCCCTAATGCGCACCAAGTTGTACGCGCTCCTGAGATCTAATTTAGTGAAGACACGCGCCCCGTGCAATGACTCCGTCATGGCTGCAATCAGCGGGAGTGGATAACTGTACTTCACCGTGATCTGATTGAGACCACGGTAATCAATGCACGGGCGTAACCCACCATCCTTTTTCTTCACAAAAAAGAAACTCGAGGACGCAGGGGAAGTGGAGGGCCGTATGTATCCTTGTCTCAGAGATTCGTCTATGTAAGTCTCCATAGCTCTCTTCTCCTCCTGAGACAGAGGATACACATGGCTCCGTGGGAGCGCAGCTCCTGCCTGGAGGTCTATCGCACAATCTCCCTGCCTATGGGGAGGCAACTGCGTCGCCCTCGACTTACTGAACACAATAGCCAAATCCCCATACTCAGGGGGAACGTGCAATGCGGGCACCTGGTTTGGACTCTCCACCGAGGTAGCCCCTACGGAAACGCCTAAACATCGACCCACACACCGGGCAGACCACTCCATCAGAGCCCTCTCCTGCCACGAAATAGACGGGTTATGGGTACTCAACCAGGGCATGCCCAGCACCACCGGATACGCAGGCGAGTCGATCAGAAATAGCTGGATAATCTCCTGATGACCCCCCTGCGCACACATCCTAAGTGGCGCCGTGACCTCCCTGATCAAGCCCGATCCCAACGGACGGCTATCTAGGGCATGAACGGGGAAGGGGACGTCAACAGGGAGAAGGGGAATCCCTAAGGCTAAACAACATTTCTTATCAACAAAATTCCCAGCCGCGCCTGAATCTACCAGCGCCTTATGCTGGGAATGAGGTGCTACCTGTGGAAAACGCACAGGTATACAGAAGTGCGCAACAGAGAGCTCTGGGTGAGTGGGGCGCCTACTCACCTGGAAGGACTCCCCAGTGCGGGGCCTGTCGTCTTCTCCCCTAGGAGGGCATCCCCAGCACCTAGCCGCGGTGTGTCCTCCCCGACCACAGTTGGTGCAGGAGATGGACCCCCTCGTACTCCGACCCCTCCTCTCTCTAGCGCCAGCGCCCCCGAGCTCCATGGGGCTCGGCTCGGAGACGCTGGAGGGTGAAATGGACGGACCTCCCTCGGGGACGTCCGCGGGTAGCCAGCAGGGTGTCCAGCCTGATGGACATGTCGACTAACTGGTCGAAAGAGAGGCTGGTGTCCCGACAGGCCAGCTCCCCGACGGACGTCCTCACGTAGACTACAGCGGTAGTGATCGATGAGGGCCCGCTCATTCCACCCTGCATCCGCCGCTAGAGTACGGAATTCCAACGCGAACTCCTGGGCACTCCTCTTCCCCTGCCGGACGCAGAACAGACGCTCCCCCGCCGCTTTCCCCTCTGGTGGATGGTCAAACACCGCCCTGAAGCGGCGGGAGAACTCAGCGTAAGTGATGGTGGTAGCGTCTATCCTCCTCCACTCGGCGTTGGCCCATTCTAACGCCTTGCCGGAAAGGCAGGAGATAAGGGCGGACACGCTCTCGTGTCCCGAGGGCGTCGGGTGCACGGTGGCCAGGTAAAGCTCCACCTGGAGAAGGAAGCCCTGACACCCGGCAGCGGTCCCATCGTAGGCCCTCGGGAGCGAGAGTCGAACTCCTCTGGGTTCCGGAGCGGGAATGGGCTGACTTGCTGATGGTGATGGTAGGGACGGTGGCGTTGGGGGTGTTCCTCGGGTCTCCCAGCGTTGGAGTGTGTTGATCACATCCTGCAGGGCGGTCCCGATCCGCAGGATCTGGTCATTCTGCTCCCGAACCCGATCCTCCAACGTCTCCTGTGCTGCTGCGGCTCCTGCTGATTCCATTCAGATGGTGTGTGATTCTGTCAGTAGGTTCTGTAGGTGGGTGTGGTGTGGAATCAGGCGCAGGACGCAGAAGATAAGTCCAACAAAGACTTTTAGTAGAGCACACACAAAAACACAATCCAACAGCCCGGAGGCAAGAAAATGCGCACACAGGCGTAAACAAAAGGGCGCACTAAACATGTGCGAAAATCCTCTCCTAAATACAAAGGAGGCAAGCTACAAATAGCGCACCGAAAAGGGTAGCGCACCAACACGACATAGGAAACAATCACACACAACACCTGACAAACACAACGAGAACTTATAGGACACTAATGACACTAAACGACAACAGGTGTACAATTCCAGACAAGACCAAACGAACATAGAAACATACAACGGTGGCAGCTAGTATTCCGGAGACGACGAACGCCGAAGCCTGCCCGAGCAAGGAAGAGAGGCAGCCTCGGCCGAAACCGTGACAATGGTCTCCTGAGGGATCTCCTCCCAGACCTGGACTAAAGCATCCGCCAACTCCTGGACAGTCTGTGTAGCAACGTGGCGTTGGTGGATGGAGCGAGACATGATGTCCCAGATGTGCTCAATTGGATTCAGGTCTGGGGAACGGGCGGGCCAGTCCATAGCATCAATGCCTTCCTCTTGCAGGAACTGCTGACACACTCAAGCCACATGAGGTCTAGCATTGTCTTGCATTAGGAGGAACCCAGGGCCAACCGTACCAGCATATGGTCTCACAAGGGGTCTGAGGATCTCATCTCGGTACCTAATGGCAGTCAGGCTACCTCTGGCGAGCACATGGAGGGCTGTGCGGCCCCCCAAAGAAATGCCACCCCACACCATGACTGACCCACCGCCAAACCGGTCATGCTGGAGGATGTTGCTGACAGCAGAACGTTCTCCACGGCGTCTCCAGACTCTGTCACGTCTGACACATGTGCTCAGTGTGAACCTGCTTTCATCTGTGAAGAGCACAGGGCGCCAGTGGCGAATTTGACAATCTTGGTGTTCTCTGGCAAATGCCAAACGTCCTGCACGGTGTTGGGCTGTAAGCACAACCCCCACCTGTGGACGTCGGGCCCTCATACCACCCTCATGGAGTCTGTTTCTGACCGTTTGAGCAGACACATGCTGAAGGTCATTTTGCAGGGCTCTGGCAGTGCTCCTCCTGCTCCTCCTTGCACAAAGGCGGAGGTAGCGGTCCTGCTGCTGGGTTGTTGCCCTCCTACGGCCTCCTCCACATCTCCTGATGTACTGGCCTGTCTCCTGGTAGTGCCTCCATGCTCTGGACACTACGCTGACAGACACAGCAAACCTTCTTGCCACAGCTCGCATTGATGTGCCATCCTGGATGAGCTGCACTACCTGAGCCACTTGTGTGGGTTGTAGACTCCGTCTCATGCTACCACTAGAGTGAAAGCACCGCCAGAATTCAAAAGTGACCAAAACCTCAGTTCCTATGCTTCCTGCCTGATAAGTGGTCTGTGGTCACCACCTGCAAAACCACTTCTTTATTGGGGGTGTCTTGCTAATTGCCTATAATTTCCACCTGTCAATCAGTGTTGCTTCCTAAGTGGACAGTTTGATTTCACAGAAGTGTGATTGACTTGGAGTTACATTGTGTTGTTTAAGTGTTCCCTTCCCTTTTTTGAGCAGTGTATATATATATATATATACAGTGGGGAGAACAAGTATTTGATACACTGCCGATTTTGCAGGTTTTCCTACTTACAAAGCATGTAGAGGTCTGTAATTTTTATCATAGGTACACTTCAACTGTGAGAGACGGAATCTAAAACAAAAATCCAGAAAATCACATTGTATGATGTTTAAGTTATTAATTTGCATTTTATTGCATGACATAAGTATTTGATACATCAGAAAAGCAGAACTTAATATTTGGTACAGAAACAGTTGAAGTGTACCTATGATAAAAATTACAGACCTCTACATGCTTTGTAAGTAGGAAAACCTGCAAAATCGGCAGTGTATCAAATAGTATTTAGTCAGCCACCAATTGTGCAAGTTCTCCCACTTAAAAAGATGAGAGAGGCCTGTAATTTTCATCATAGGTACACGTCAACTATGACAGACAAATTGAGAAAGAAAAATCCTGAAAATCACATTGTAGGATTTTTAATGAATTTATTTGCAAATTATGGTGGAAAATAAGTATTTGGTCAATAACAAAAGTTTCTCAATACTTTGTTATATACCCTTTGTTGGCAATGACACAGGTCAAAAGTTTTCTGTAAGTCTTCACAAGGTTTTCACACACTGTTGCTGGTATTTTGGCCCATTCCTCCATGCAGATCTCCTCTAGAGCAGTGATGTTTTGGGGTTGTCGCTGGGCAACACGGACTTTCAACTCCCTCCAAAGATTTTCTATGGGGTTGAGATCTGGAGACTGGCTAGGCCACTCCAGGACCTTGAAATGCTTCTAACGAAGCCACTCCTTCGTTGCCCGGGCGGTGTGTTTGGGATCATTGTCATGCTGAAAGACCCAGCCACGTTTTCATCTTCAATGCCCTTGCTGATGGAAGGAGGTTTTCACTCAAAATCTCACGATACATGGCCCCATTCATTCTTTCCTTTACAAGGATCAGTCGTCCTGGTCCCTTTGCAGAAAAACAGCCCCAAAGCATGATGTTTCCACCCCCTTGCTTCACAGTAGGTATGGTGTTATTTGGATTCAACTCAGCATTCTTTGTCCTCCAAACACGACGAGTTAAGTTTTTACCAAAAAGTTCTATTTTGGTTTCATCTGACCATATGACATTCTCCCAATCCTCTTCTGGATCATCCAAATGCACTCTAGCAAACTTCAGACGGGCCTGGACATGTACTGGCTTAAGCAGGGGGACACGTCTGGCACTGCAGGATTTGAGTCCCTGGCGGCGTAGTGTGTTACTGATGGTAGGCTTTGTTACTTTGGTCCCAGCTCTCTGCAGGTCATTCACTAGATCCCCCGTGTGGTTCTGGGATTTTTGCTCACCGTTCTTGTGATCATTTTGACCCCACGGGGTGAGATCTTGCGTGGAGCCCCAGATCGAGGGAGATTATCAGTGGTCTTGTATGTCTTCCATTTCCTAATAATTGCTCCCACAGTTGATTTCTTCAAACCAAGCTGCTTACCTATTGCAGATTCAGTCTTCCCAGCCTGGTGCAGGTCTACAATTTTGTTTCTGGTGTCCTTTGACAGCTCTTTGGTCTTGGCCATAGTGGAGTTTGGAGTGTGACTGTTTGAGGTTGTGGACAGGTGTCTTTTATACTGATAACAAGTTCAAACAGGTGCCAATAATACAGGTAACGAGTGGACAGAGGAGCCTCTTAAAAAGGAAGTTACAGGTCTGTGAGAGCCAGAAATCTTGCTTGTTTGTAGGTGACCAAATACTTATTTTCCACCATAATTTGCAAATAAATTCATAAAAAATCCTACAATGTGATTTTCTGGAAAAAAAATTCTCAATTTGTCTGTCATAGTTGACGTGTACCAATGATGAACATTACAGGCCTCTCTCATCTTTTTAAGTGGGAGAACTTGCACAATTGGTGGCTGACTAAATACTTTTTTCCCCCACTGTAGGTTATATATTGTGAGCTTTTGTGAAAGAGCACAGTTAGAAAAATATGGCATATAGAGGCATACCAGATGGACATCATGAAAATGATCGGAGGAAGTTCAGGAGTAAAAACAAACAAAATAGAATTATTGTAAAATTGACTGTGTCCATAAAATGTATATAGTATGTATAAGCATGAAGTAGAGGCCTAAGCATTGTTGTTCACTAGTTTACTCCAATTAGGGAGGGGATGGTGGGGTAGGAAAGTAATAAAGGGAAATATATACGTTTTTAAAGGATATGTATGTATTTATATATGTATGTGTGTGTATATATATGTATGTATGTGTATATATATGTGTATGTACATATATATGTGTGTATGTGTATATATATATATGTATGTGTGTACATATATATGTGTATGTATGTGTATATTTTTACATTTACATTTTAGTCATTTAGCAGACGCTCTTATCCAGAGCGACTTACAGTTAGTGCATACATTATTTTATCGAACCCACAACCCTTGCGTTGCAAACGCCATGGTCTACCAACTGAGCTACATCCCCTGCCGGCCAAATCCCTCCCCTACCCTGGACGACGCTGGGCCAATTGTGCGCGCCGCCCCATGGGTCTCCCGGTCGTGGCCGGCTACGACAGAGCCTGGATTCGAACCAGGATCTCTAGTGGCACAGCTAGCACTGCGATGCAGTGCCTTAGACCACTGCGCCACTCGGGAGACATATATGTGTATGTGTATGTGTATGTGTATGTGTATATATATGTGTATGTGTGTGTATGTGTATATATATATGTGTATGTGTGTGTATGTGTATATATATATGTGTATGTGTGTGTATGTGTATATATATATGTGTATGTGTGTGTATGTGTATATATATATGTGTATGTGTATGTGTATATATATATGTGTATGTGTGTGTATGTGTATATATATGTGTATGTGTGTGTATGTGTATATATATATGTGTATGTATGTGTATGTGTATATATATATGTGTATGTGTGTGTATGTGTATATATATATGTGTATGTGTGTGTATGTGTATATATATATATGTGTATGTGTGTGTACGTGTATATATATATGTGTATGTGTGTGTGTGTATGTGTATATACAGTATATGCGAGAAAAAATAAGAAAAAAACAACATATGGGGGATTAGAAGTGATGCAGACAATTACATTGATGGAAGTTACAATCTATCTGCAATATTAAAGCTGATCTACCCCCTAAAAATAAAAATAAAAAATAAATAATGTTTTTGCCATTAATTGGAAGGCTAGTTATCCTCCCACAATGTTACAAATGAATGGCATAAATGTAAAGTTATGTACCACTAGCTTTGGTGTATTACAAGATTAAGGGTATACAGGGTGATTTTCATAAAATATGGATGCCTTATAATGAATATAGGAAGACAAATGGAGTCTCTATTGAAAATATGCCAACGTTAGGGGAGACACCTTTTTAGGCTATTTCTAGATGCTGGGCTGCTTTGTCCTGGCTGCTCTGTCCTGGCTGCTCTGTCCTGGCTGCTCTGTCCTGGCTGCTCTGTCCTGGCTGCTCTGTCCTGGCTGATCTGTCCTGGCTGCTCTGTCCTGGCTGATCTGTCCTGGCTGCTCTGTCCTGGCTGCTCTGTCCTGACTGCTCTGTCCTGGCTGCTCTGTCCTGGCTGCTTTGTCCTGGCTGCTCTGTCCTGGCTGCTCTGTCCTGGCTGCTTTGTCCTGGCTGCTCTGTCCTGGCTGCTCTGTCCTGGCTGCTCTGTCCTGGCTGCTTTGTCCTGGCTGCTCTGTCCTGGCTGCTCTGTCCTGGCTGCTCTGTCCTGGCTGCTCTGTCCTGGCTGCTCTGTCCTGGCTGCTCTGTCCTGGCTGCTTAGTCTTGCTGCTCTGTCCTGGCTACTCTGTCCTGGCTGCTCTGTCCTGGCTGCTCTGTCCTGGCTGCTCTGTCCTGGCTGCTCTGTCCTGGCTGCTCTGTCCTGGCTGCTTTGTCCTGGCTGCTATGTCCTGTCCTGGCTGCTCTGTCCTGGCTGCTCTGTCCTGGCTGCTCTGTCCTGGCTGCTCTGTCCTGGCTGCTTTGTCCTGGCTGCTCTGTCCTGGCTGCTCTGTCCTGGCTGCTTTGTCCTGGCTGCTCTGTCCTGGCTGCTTTGTCCTGGCTGCTCTGTCCTGGCTGCTCTGTCCTGGCTGCTCTGTCCTGGCTGCTCTGTCCTGGCTGCTTTGTCCTGGCTGCTATGTCCTGTCCTGGCTGCTTTGTCCTGGCTGCTATGTCCTGTCCTGGCTCCTTTGTCCTGGCCCTAGGGTTCTGCCGTCCTGTGGATTGTCTTTCTGGCCCAGGCCTAACACACCCAAAGTTAATTAATTAATGTTCTACTATGATCCTAGAGCAGAGCGGGTTGGGTTGGAGTGCGGTTGCATAGGGCAGTGGACCCCGAGCGGTAGGGAGGGGTCGACCCAGCTATATGTGTCTGCAAGTAAGATATCTCTACATTATTATAATCTATGATGTATGAATACTATGATCTATTATGAAATGAATTATATGATATATTGTGAAGTGAATTTGGTAACAGGGGAAGGTTTGGTAACAGGGGATGGTTTGGTAACAGGGGAAGGTTTGGTAACGGGGGAAGGTTTGGTAACAGGCAAGGTTTGGTAACGGGAAAGTTTGTTAACAGGGGAAGGTTTGGTAACGGGAAAGTTTGTTAAAATGGGAAGGTTTGGTAACAGGGGAAAGTTTGTTAAAATGGGAAGGTTTGGTAACAGGGGATGGTTTGGTAACAGGGGAAGGTTTGGTAACAGGGGAAGGTTTGGTAACAGGGGATGGTTTGGTAACAGGGGAAGGTTTGGTAACAGGGGATGGTTTGGTAACAGGGGATGGTTTGGTAACAGGGGAAGGTTTGGTAACGGGGGAAGGTTTGGTAACAGGGGAAGGTTTGGTAACAGGGGATGGTTTGGTAACAGGGGAAGGTTTGGTAACGGGGGAAGGTTTGGTAACAGGCAAGGTTTGGTAACGGGAAAGTTTGTTAACAGGGGAAGGTTTGGTAACGGGAAAGTTTGTTAAAATGGGAAGGTTTGGTAACAGGGGAAAGTTTGTTAAAATGGGAAGGTTTGGTAACAGGGGAAGGTTTGGTAACAGGGGAAGGTTTGGTAACAGGGGATGGTTTGGTAACAGGCAAGGTTTGGTAACAGGGGATGGTTTGGTAACAGGGGAAGGTTTGGTAACAGGGGAAGGTTTGGTAACAGGGGAAGGTTTGGTAACAGGGGAAGGTTTGGTAACAGGGGATGGTTTGGTAACAGGCAAGGTTTGGTAACGGGAAAGTTTGTTAAAATGGGAAGGTTTGGTAACAGGGGAAGGTTTGGTAACAGGGGAAGGTTTGTTAACAGGGGATGGTTTGGTAACAGGGGAAGGTTTGGTAACAGGGGATGGTTTGGTAACAGGCAAGGTTTGGTAACAGGGGATGGTTTGGTAACAGGGGAAGGTTTGGTAACAGGGGAAGGTTTGGTAACAGGGGAAGGTTTGGTAACAGGCAAGGTTTGGTAACAGGGGATGGTTTGGTAACATGGGAAGGTTTGGTAACAGGGGATGGTTTGGAAATGGGAAGGTTTGGTAACAGGGGATGGTTTGGTAACAGGGGAAGGTTTGGTAACAGGGGATGGTTTGGAAATGGGAAGGTTCGGTAACAGGGGATGGTTTGGTAACATGGGAAGGTTTGGTAACAGGGGAAGGTTTGGTAACAGGGGAAAGTTCTGTAAAAGGGGAAGGTTTGGTAACAGGCAAGGTTTGGTAACAGGGGAAGGTTTGGTAACAGGGGAAAGTTTGGTAAAAGGGGAAGGCTTGGTAACAAGGGAAGGTTTGGTAGCGGGATGGTTTGGTAACAGGGGATGGTTTGGAAACGGGAAGGTTTGGTAACAGGGGATGGTTTGGTAACACAAGGGGATGGTTTGGAAATGATAAGGTTTGGTAACAGGGGATGGTTTGGTAACATGGGAAGGTTTGGTAACAGGGGAAGGTTTGGTAACAGGGGAAAGTTCTGTAAAAGGGGAAGGTTTAGTAACAGGGGAAGGCTTGGTAACAGGGGAAAGTTCGGTAACAAGGGAAGGTTTGGTAACAGGGGAAGGTTTGGTAACAGGGGAAGGTTTGGTAACAGGGGATGGTTTGGTAACAGGGGATGGTTTGGTAACAGGGGATGGTTTGGTAACAGGGGATGGTTTGGTAACAGGGGATGGTTTGGTAACAGGGGATGGTTTGGTAACAGGGGATGGTTTGGTAACAGGGGATGGTTTGGTAACAGGGGAAGTTTCGGTAACAGGGGATGGTTTGGTAACAGGGGAAGTTTCGGTAACAGGGGATGGTTTGGTAACAGGGGAAGTTTCGGTAACAGGGGATGGTTTGGTTACCAAACCATCCCCTGTTACCAAACCTTCCCCTGTTACCAAACCTTCCCCTGTTACCAAACCTTCCCCTGTTACCAAACCATCCCCTGTTACCAAACCTTCCCCTGTTACCAAACCTTCCCTTGTTACCAAACCATCCCCTGTTACCAAACCTTCCCCTGTTACCAAACCATCCCCTGTTACCAAACCTTCCCCTGTTACCAAACCTTCCCCTGTTACCAAACCTTCCCCCGTTACCAAACCTTCCCCTGTTACCAAACCTTCCCCCGTTACCAAAGCTTCCCATGTTACCAAACCTTCCCCTGTTACCAAACCTTCCCCTGTTACCAAATCTTCCCCCGTTACCAAACCTTCCCTTGTTACCAAACCATCCCCTGTTACCAAACCTTCCCCTGTTACCAAACCATCCCCTGTTACCAAACCTTCCCCTGTTACCAAACCTTGCCTGTTACCAAACCATCCCCTGTTACCAAACCTTCCCCTGTTACCAAACCTTCCCCTGTTACCAAACCTTCCCCTGTTACCAAACCTTCCCTTGTTACCAAACCTTCCCCTGTTACCAAACCTTCCCCTGTTACCAAACCTTCCCCTGTTACCAAACCATCACCTGTTACCAAACCTTCCCCCGTTACCAAACCTTCCCCTGTTACCAAACCATCCCCTGTTACCAAACCTTCCCCTGTTACCAAACCTTCCCCTGTTACCAAACCTTCCCCTGTTACCAAACCATCCCCTGTTACCAAACCTTCCCCTGTTACCAAACCTTCCCTTGTTACCAAACCATCCCCTGTTACCAAACCTTCCCCTGTTACCAAACCTTCCCTTGTTACCAAACCATCCCCTGTTACCAAACCATCCCCTGTTACCAAACCTTCCCCTGTTACCAAACCATCCCCTGTTACCAAACCTTCCCCTGTTACCAAACCTTCCCCTGTTACCAAACCTTCCCTTGTTACCAAACCATCCCCTGTTACCAAACCTTGCCTGTTACCAAACCTTCCCTTGTTACCAAACCTTCCCCTGTTACCAAACTTTCCCGTTACCAAACCTTGCCTGTTACCAAACCATCCCCTGTTACCAAACCTTCCCCCGTTACCAAACCATCACCTGTTACCAAACCTTCCCCCGTTACCAAACCTTCCCCTGTTACCAAACCTTCCCCTGTTACCAAACCATCCCCTGTTACCAAACCTTCCCTTGTTACCAAACCTTCCCCTGTTACCAAACCTTCCCCTGTTACCAAACCTTCCCCCGTTACCAAACCTTCCCCTGTTACCAAACCTTCCCCTGTTACCAAACCTTCCCCCGTTACCAAACCTTCCCCTGTTACCAAACCATCCCCTGTTACCAAACCTTCCCTTGTTACCAAACCTTCCCCTGTTACCAAACTTTCCCCCGTTACCAAAGCTTCCCATGTTACCAAACCTTCCCCTGTTACCAAACCTTCCCCTGTTACCAAATCTTCCCTTGTTACCAAACCATCCCCTGTTACCAAACCTTCCCTTGTTACCAAACCTTCCCATGTTACCAAACCTTCCCCTGTTACCAAACCTTCCCCTGTTACCAAATCTTCCCCTGTTACCAAACCTTCCCCTGTTACCAAACCTTCCCCTGTTACCAAACCATCCCCTGTTACCAAACCATCCCCTGTTACCAAACCTTGCCTGTTACCAAAACTTCCCCTGTTACCAAACCTTCCCCTGTTACCAAACCATCCCCTGTTACCAAACCATCCCCTGTTACCAAACCATCCCCTGTTACCAAACCTTCCCCTGTTACCAAACCTTGCCTGTTACCAAAACTTCCCCTGTTACCAAACCTTCCCCTGTTAACAAACTTTCCCCTGTTACCAAACCTTCCCCTGTTACCAAACCTTGCCTGTTACCAAACCTTCCCCTGTTACCAAACCTTCCCATTTTAACAAACTTTCCCGTTACCAAACCTTCCCCTGTTACCAAACCATCCCCTGTTACCAAACCTTCCCCTGTTACCAAACCATCCCCTGTTACCAAACCATCCCCTTGGAAAAAGGAAACAGACTGATAAGAAAAGTCTGTTCCCACACGTGACTTTACCCTTGACTACAGCCATAAAGACTGTAATCAAAGAAAACTACCTCCTAGAGATACAATTAACATGTTTTTACATGTCAAAAAGGTATTCACTTGGGCTACTCTGTTTCCACACCAGTTTATTCTGGCTGTAATCAACCACCACTGATTGCCGGCAGAAAAAAATTATTGCCGGACTTTGCACTGTTAGTTGAAAACTAGGGTCCCCTTGATCACCCTACAAGTTAAACAGGCTCTCTACATGGTGTAGCTTGAAGAAGGTAGCTCAGTTGGTAGAGCATGGCGTTTGCAACGCCAGGGTTGTGGGTTCGATTCCCATGTGGTGCCAGTATAAAAAAATAAAAAAATAAAAATAATAATAATAATAATAATAATAATGTATGCACTCACTAACTGTAAGTCGCTCTGGATAAGAGCGTATGCTAAAATGACTTTAATGTAATGGAAAAATAGACCACTTTGGGCTATTGGGAATAGGGTATCGTCTCTGAAACACAGTGTGTCCTCAGCTGGAGTTCAAAATGTGCACACTGAATCCCACTGACTACTGGACATCATTCTGCTTCCCTCTGCTTCAGTTACGCAACTGTTACATTACTGATAGACATCTATCTATGTTTGTATTTTAATCTACAGTAAGACTGTGTACCAAATGCCACCCTATTCCCTATGTATTGCACTACTTTGACCAGGGCACATAGTCCACTATGTAGGGAATAGGGTGTCATTTGGGATGCAGACTAAGTCTGTGATAAGCCTCTGCATTATGGTATTATAACTTGGATGGTTGTCGGTATGTAAATGCAATGTGGACTATAAATGCAATGAGGGAGAGGAGAGGAGAGGAGATGAGAGGAGCAGGGTGAGGAGAGGAGCAGGGTGAGGAGAGGAGAGAGAAGAGGGGAGGGGAGGGTAGGAGGAGAGGAGCAGGGAGATGAGAGTAGAGAGGAGAGGATGGGAGAAGAGGAGAGGAGGGAAGAGGAGAGGAGAGGAAAGGAGAGGAGCTGAGAGGGAGAAGAGAGGACAGGAGAGGAGAGGAGGGGATGGGAGGAGGGGAGAGGGGATGGGAGGAAAGGAGAGGAAAGGAGAAGAGAGGAGAGGAAAGGAGAGGAGAGGAGAGGAGAGGAGCTGAGAGGGAGAAGAGAGGAGAGGAGCTGAGAGGGAGAAGAGAGGAGGGAAGAGGGGATGGGAGGAGAGGAGGGAGGAGGGGAGAGGGGATGGGAGGAAAGGAGAGGAAAGGAGAAGAGAGGAGAGGAGTGGAGAGGAGAGGAGCTGAGAGGGAGAAGAGAGGAGAGGAGAGGAAAGGAGGGGAGAGGAGAGGAGAGGAGAGGAGCTGAGAGGAGAGGAGGGGAGAGGGGATGGGAAGAGAGGAGAGAAGATGAGACGGAGAAGAGAGGGAGAAGAGAAGAGAGGAGAAGGTGATGAAGCAGTATCCTACAGTACATAAGAGGTCAGTTGTCTTGGGCATAATGTAATCGCTGGAGGAGAAATGACACCACACACACAAACACTCACAAATGCGGCCCCATGGTGGGCTGATGGTGCCCCATGGAGACCAGGATACTCCAAGTGAACAGGCTCTGAGCCGTGACACCCAAGTCACTCTTTATAATTAATTAAATGTCCAATCTGGTATTCATTTTTCAGAAAATGGCAGCACCGCCACGTGAAAGAATGGAGTAACAAAACCTTATGTGTTGGGTTATGATATGGTAGGACAGTTGTGTTAAGCTCATGAAGCATTTATAAATGATATTCTTCCATAATCAATTTGTATCAAGCGTTGAATTGACAATTGAACAGCTTTCCAGATTGCACCTTTAAACAGGGAAAGACTCAGCAGGAGAAGTGGACACATAAACATGTTTTGTTTGTTTTCTCAAGATAATATGAGGAGATAAAAAGAGAAGATTTGAAAAGCACATTGGTCATTTATGTTGTTCTCAAAAAGGTTAGGAGAGGTTCTATGGTAGACTTCTGTGTGGTGTATTTCTAGGTTAGGAGAGGTTATATGGTAGACTTCTGTGTGGTGTATTTCTAGGTTAGGAGAGGTTCTATGGTAGACTTCTGTGTGGTGTATTTCTAGGTTAGGAGAGGTTCTATGGTAGACTTCTGTGTGGTGTATTTCTAGGTTAGGAGAGGTTCTATGGTAGACTTCTGTGTGGTGTATTTCTAGGTTAGGAGAGGTTCTATGGTAGACTTCTGTGTGGTGTATTTCTAGGTTAGGAGAGGTTCTATGGTAGACTTCTGTGTGGTGTATTTCTAGGTTAGGAGAGGTTCTATGGTAGACTTCTGTGTGGTGTATTTCTAGGTTAGGAGAGGTTATATGGTAGACTTCTGTGTGGTGTATTTCTAGGTTAGGAGAGGTTCTATGGTAGACTTCTGTGTGGTGTATTTCTAGGTTAGGAGAGGTTCTATGGTAGACTTCTGTGTGGTGTATTTCTAGGTTAGGAGAGGTTCTATGGTAGACTTCTGTGTGGTGTATTTCTAGGTTAGGAGAGGTTCTATGGTAGACTTCTGTGTGGTGTATTTCTAGGTTAGGAGAGGTTCTATGGTAGACTTCTGTGTGGTGTATTTCTAGGTTAGGAGAGGTTCTATGGTAGACTTCTGTGTGGTGTATTTCTAGGTTAGGAGAGGTTCTATGGTAGACTTCTGTGTGGTGTATTTCTAGGTTAGGGAGAGGTTCTATGGTAGACTTCTGTGTGGTGTATTTCTAGGTTAGGAGAGGTTCTATGGTGGACTTCTGTGTGGTGTATTTCTAGGTTAGGAGAGGTTCTATGGTAGACTTCTGTGTGGTGTATTTCTAGGTTAGGAGAGGTTCTATGGTAGACTTCTGTGTGGTGTATTTCTAGGTTAGGAGAGGTTCTATGGTAGACTTCTGTGTGGTGTATTTCTAGGTTAGGAGAGGTTCTATGGTAGACTTCTGTGTGGTGTATTTCTAGGTTAGGGAGAGGTTCTATGGTAGACTTCTGTGTGGTGTATTTCTAGGTTAGGAGAGGTTCTATGGTAGACTTCTGTGTGGTGTATTTCTAGGTTAGGAGAGGTTCTATGGTAGACTTCTGTGTGGTGTATTTCTAGGTTAGGAGAGGTTCTATGGTAGACTTCTGTGTGGTGTATTTCTAGGTTAGGAGAGGTTCTATGGTAGACTTCTGTGTGGTGTATTTCTAGGTTAGGAGAGGTTCTATGGTAGACTTCTGTGTGGTGTATTTCTAGGTTAGGAGAGGTTCTATGGTAGACTTCTGTGTGGTGTATTTCTAGGTTAGGAGAGGTTCTATGGTAGACTTCTGTGTGGTGTATTTCTAGGTTAGGAGAGGTTCTATGGTAGACTTCTGTGTGGTGTATTTCTAGGTTAGGAGAGGTTATATGGTAGACTTCTGTGTGGTGTATTTCTAGGTTAGGAGAGGTTCTATGGTAGACTTCTGTGTGGTGTATTTCTAGGTTAGGAGAGGTTATATGGTAGATTTCTGTGTGGTGTATTTCTAGGTTAGGAGAGGTTATATGGTAGACTTCTGTGTGGTGTATTTCTAGGTTAGGAGAGGTTCTATGGTGGACTTCTGTGTGGTGTATTTCTAGGTTAGGAGAGGTTATATGGTAGATTTCTGTGTGGTGTATTTCTAGGTTAGGAGAGGTTATATGGTGGACTTCTGTGTGGTGTATTTCTAGGTTAGGAGAGGTTATATGGTAGACTTCTGTGTGGTGCATTTCTAGGTTAGGAGAGTTTCTATGGTAGACTTCTGTGTGGTGTATTTCTAGGTTAGGAGAGGTTCTATGGTAGACTTCTGTGTGGTGTATTTCTACGTTAGGAGAGGTACATGGATGCTTTTGTGTTGTATGTTTTTTTTGTTTTCAAAGGCTTTGGAGGGGTACTAACTATATGGATGCTTGTGTTCTCTGTTTTTAGGTTTGGAGAGGTACATAATGTAAAATCAAATCAAATTGTATTTCTCACATGCTTTGTAAACAACAGGTGTAGACTAAAATGTAAATGCTTACGGGCCCTTCCCAACAACGCAGAGAGAAAGTAATTATATTTTACCAAGAAGGAGAGAGATGGAGTTGTGCATCAGATGACCTGGCCTCCACAATCCCCTGACCTCAACCCAATTGAGATGGTTTGGGATGAGTCAGACGTGAAGGAAAAACATCCAACAAGTGCTCAGCATATGTGGGAACTCCTTCAGGACTGTTGGAAAAGCATTCCAGTGGGAGCTGGTTGAGAAAATTCAAAAAGTGTGCAAAGCTGTCATCAAGGCAAAGGGTGGCTATTTGAAGAATCTCAAATATAAAATATAGTTTTTGTTTAAAAATGTTTTGGTTACTACATGATTCCATATGTGTTATTTCATAGTTTTGATGTCTTCACTATTATTCTATTTATATATATGTATATATAATAGATTATATTATACAATGTAGAAAATAGTAAAAATAAAGAAAAGCCCTTGAATGAGTAGGTGTGTCCAAACTTTTGACTGGGACTGTATGTAAATGTGATATTTCCGTTTTTTATTTAGAATACATTTGCAAAAATTTTAAAAACCTGTTTTTGCTTAGTCATTGTGTGGTATTATGTGAAGATTGATGAGGAAAACATTTTTTTTAAATCAATTTCAGAATAAGGCTGTAACGTAACATTTTTTCCGAATGCACTGTAGGTAGGGATAAAGTGACTAGGCAACAGGATAGATAATAGACAATAGCAGCAGTATACTGTAGGTAGGGATAAAGTGACTAGACAACAGGATAGATAATAGACAGTAGCAGCAGTATACTGTAGGTAGGGGTAAAGTGACTAGACAACAGGATAGATAATATACAGTAGCAGCAGTATACTGTAGGTAGGGATAAAGTGACTAGACAACAGGATAGATAATAGACAGTAGCAGCAGTATACTGTAGGTAGGGGTAAAGTGACTAGGCAACAGGATAGATAATAGACAGTAGCAGCAGTATACTGTAGGTAGGGGTAAAGGGACTAGACAACAGGATAGATAATAGACAGTAGCAGCAGTATACTGTAGGTAGGGGTAAAGTGACTAGGCAACAGGATAGATAATAGACAGTAGCAGCAGTATACTGTAGGTAGGGGTAAAGTGACTAGACAACAGGATAGATAATATACAGTAGCAGCAGTATACTGTAGGTAGGGGTAAAGTGACTAGGCAACAGGATATATAATAGACAGTAGCAGCAGTATACTGTAGGTAGGGGTAAAGGGACTAGGCAACAGGATAGATAATAAACAGTAGCAGCAGTATACTGTAGGTAGGGGTAAAGTGACTAGACAACAGGATAGATAATAGACAGTAGCAGCAGTATACTGTAGGTAGGGGTAAAGTGACTAGACAACAGGATAGATAATAGACAGTAGCAGCAGTATACTGTAGGTAGGGATAAAGTGACTAGAGAACAGGATAGATAATAGACAGTAGCAGCAGTATACTGTAGGTAGGGATAAAGTGACTAGGCAACAGGATAGATAATAAACAGTACCAGCAGCGTATGTGATGAGTCTAAAGAGATTAGGGCAAAAAAGGTCAATGCAGATAGTCTGGGTAGCTATTTGGTTAACTATTTAACTAACTATTTAGCAGTCTTATGGCTTGGGGGTAGAAGCTGTTCAGAGCCCTGTTGGTGCATCGGTACCGCTTGCCATGCGATAGTAGAGATAACAGTCTACGACTACAGTAAGATGGCTGGAGTCTTTGACAATTGTTAGGGCCTTCCTCTGACACCGCCTGGTATAGAGGTCGTGGATGGCAGGGATCTCGTTTGGACCCTGATAGTTTCTTTTTCAAGTAACTTGAAGCTCTTGTCCGTCCGTTTCCTGTAGTCCACGATCAGCTCCTTTGTCTTGCTGACGTTGAGGGAGAGGTTGTTGTCCTGGAACCTCACTTCCAGGTCTCTGACCTCCTCCCTGTAGGCTGTCTCATCGTCATCGATGATCAGGCCTACCACCGTCGTATCATCTGCAAACTTAATGGTGGTGTTGAAGTCGTGCAGTCGTGGGTGACCAGGGAGTACAGGAGGGGACTAAGCACTCATCCCTGAGAGGCCCCCGTGTTGAGGGTCAGCGTGGCGGATGTGTTGTTGCCTACCCTCACCACCTGGGGGCGGCCCGTCATGAAGTCCAGGATCCAGTTGCAGGGGGAGGTGTTTCAACCCAGAGTCCTTAGCTTAGTGATGAGCTTAGAGGGCAATATGGTGTTGAACACTGAGCTGTAGTCAATGAACAGCATTCTCACGTAGGTGTTCCTTTTGTCCAGGTGGGAAAGGGCAGTGTGGGGTGCAATAGAGATTGTGTCATCTGTGGCTCTGTTCTGGCGGTATGCCAATTGGAGTGGGTCCAGGGTGTCTCGGATAATGGTGTTGATGTGAGCCATGACCAGCCTTTCAAAGTATTTAATGTCTACAGATATGAGTGCTATGGGGCGAAAGTCATTTGTAGAGGTTAACTTGGCGTTCTTGGGCACATTGACTATGGTGGTATGCTTGAAACATGTAGGTATTACAGAGTGGACCAGGGAGAGGTTGAAATTGTCAGTGAAGATAATTGCCAATGGTCAGCACATGCTCTGAGTACGCATCCTGGTAATCCGTCTGGCCCTGCGGCCTTGTGAATGTTAACCTGTTTAAAGTTTTACTCACATCGGCTACGGAGATCACACAGTCATCACGGAACAGCTGGGGCCCTCATGCATAGTTCAGTGTTGCTTGCCTCAAAGCACGCATATAAGGTATTTCGCTCGTCTGGCAGGCTCTCATCACTGGACAGCTCGTGGCTGGGTTTCCCTTTGAAATCTGTGATAGTTTGCAAGCCCTGCCACATCCAACAAGTGTCTGAGCCGGTGTAGTAGGATTTGATCTTGGTCCTGTATTGAAGCTTTGCCTGTTTGATTATTAATCGGAGGGCGTAGCAGTATTTCTTATAAGCATCGAGATTAGTGTCCTTCTCATTGAAAGCGGCAGCCTTTAGGTCAGTGCGGATGTTGCCTGTAATCCATGGCTTCTGGTTGGGGTATGTACGTACGGTCACTGTGGGGACGACTTCGTCGATGCACTGTCCTGTAGCTTAGTGTCCGCTTCATCGGACCACTTCCATATTGAGTTTTTGCTTGTAAGCAGACGTTATGAGTATAGTGGTCTGATTTTCCAAATGTAGGTTGAGGGAGAGCTTTGTATGCATCTCTGTCTATGGAGTACAAGTGATCTAGAGTTTTTTTCACCACTAGTTGCATAGGTGACATGCTGGTAGAAATTTCAGTTTTCCGACATTAAAGCCACCGGCCTGTAGATGCTTCTGTGTGTGGAATATTTTTATGTTTTCAAACAGTTTACGCTAATGCCTCCATGTTGTTGGTTTTGGTTTTTAAACCCAGTATCTAAGCTGAGAGCTGAGGGGCCTCCTGCTGCGTCTAAAGGCCAAGGCAGTGCTGAGAGTGGGCAGGGAGTCACCTCTGCAGTCTCCTCCATGGCATGGTGGTGAGTAGCTCCGCCCCACGGGTAAAGCTGCCCAGCTAGACATTAAGTAAGCATGAGAACCTGTGTGTGTGTGTGTGTGTGTGTGTGACATTATTACATGAGCCTGGTGAGAGCCTGAAGCACCTGGATCTGTTTAAAGGCATCAACATCACAGAGGTAGAGCAGCTAGAGAGATAGTGCCACCATGAACCTCTCTTCCAGCATAGAGAGCATCTCTGCCCAGGCGATCCCAGTTTAGCACACCCAACATCCTCTCTCTGGTCTGTGGTGACAACGTGACAGTGTAGGACAAGTCGACTTAGCGTCCAACGTGTTTTTATAAATGTTTGCAAATGTATAGAACAGTAAATACAGAAATATCTAATTTACATAAGTATTCACACCTGTGAGTAAATACATGTTAGAATCACCTTTGGCAGCGATTACAGCTGTGAGTCTTTCTGGGTAAGTCTCTAAGTGCTTTCCGCACCTGGATTGTGCAACATTTGCCCATTATTCTTTTCAAAATTCTTATAGCTCTGTCAAATTGTTTGTTGATCATTGCTAGACAACCATGTTCAGATCTTGCCATAGATTCTCAAGTAGATTTAAGTCAGAACTGTAACTCTGCCACTCAGGAACATTCACTGTCTTCTTGGTAAGAAACTCCAGTGTAGATTTGGCCTTGTGTTTAAGGTTATTTTCCTGCTGAAAGGTTAATTAATCTCCCAGTGTCTGGTGGAAAGCAGACTGAACCAGGTTTTCCTCTAGGATTTTGCCTGTGCTTAGCTCCATTCCGTTTATTTTATATCCTGAAAAACTCCCCAGTCTTTAACGATTACAAGCATAGCCATAACATGATGCAGCCACCACTATGCTTGAAAATATGAAGAGTGGTATTCAGTAATGTGTTGTATTAGATTTGCAAACAGAACACTGCACAAAGGGGACATTGAAGAGACAGCCATTTTATATACAGTAGCTTGTATTGAAATGTGCATGTATTATGTCATGTTTCATGTGGACCCCAGGAGGAGTATCTGATGATAAATACCAAATAACACTTTATATTCAGGACAAAAAGTTAATTGCTTTGCCCCATTTTTGCTGTATTACTTTAGTGCCTTGTTGCAAACAGGATGCATGTTTTGGAATATTTGTGTTCTGTACAGGCTTCCTTATTTTCACTCTGTTAATTAGGTTAGTATTGTGGAGTAACTACAATGTTGTTGATCCATCCTCAGTTTTCTCCTATCACAGGCATTAAACTCTGTAACTGTTTTAAAGTCACAGTTGGCCTCATGGTGAAATCCCTGAGCAGTTTCCTTCCTCTCCGGCAACTGAGTTAGGAAGGACGCCTGTATATTTGTAGTGACTGGGTGTATTGATATACAATTCAAAGTGTAATCAATTATTTCACCATGCTCAAAGGAATATTCAATATCTGTTTTTTTAATTTCTACCAATAGGTGCCCTTCTTTGCGAGGCATTGGAAAACCTCCCTGGTCTTTGTGGTCAAATCTGTGTTTGAAATTCACTGCTCGACTGAGGGACCTTACAGATAATTGTATGTGTGGGGTACAGAGATGAGGTAGTCATTCAGAAATCATGTTAAGCACTGTTATTGCACACACAGTGAGTCCATGCAACATATTATGTGACTTGTTAAGCACATTCTTACTCCTGAACTTATTTAGGCTTGCCATAACAAAGCGGTTGAATACTTACTGACTCAAGACATTTCAGCTTTTCATTTTTGATTAATTGGTAACAATTTCAAAATACGTCATTCCACTTTGACACTATGGGGTATTGTGTGTAGGCCAGTGACAAAACAATCTCTATTTAACCCATTTTAAATTCAGGGTGTAACACAACAAAATGTGGAAAAAGTCAAGGGGTGTGAATACTTTCTGAAAGCACTGTACATTTAGTTTACTTATATTGTTGCCTGTCGTGAGAGAAATTCAAATTCAATTTGTCTGGCTGGCTAACAAGGTAAAATGATCTTTCTCTACCTTCACATCACGGTTATTTGCTGTGGTGTATCTAACATCACCAGAGTAAACAGATAATAAACGGGAAACAAACGTTGTCTGATTATATTGTTTAATGGAGTTAGCAACAAGTCAATGTCACTCCTTTTTTTTTCTGTTTGTTTGGTTTGATCAAGAAATATGAAACATAAAATATGTGTATATAACTTAACTAGCTAGCTAGCTAGCAATAATGGTGAGCTGCAGCGCCGGATGTTTACTGGGGAACCTCTTGGTTGCGTGTGCATATAGATGTTTTTATAAGACCCCTTTTCCACCTGTTTTGACCAGAAATCAAAGCCTTTGCTTATTCAACATTTTAGGATGGAAAATGGTAGAAAAATTAATATATGCCTTCATTTCTCAAAAATATAGACTCTTAGCTTTCATTTGACACCCAATTTGACATGCTCTATGAACTTCACATGTTGGTGCTCATGGGTGGAAATCACCAGAAATGTTAATTCCTTATGCCCAGGGCTTAAATCATATTTTCCAATCTTCAGGAAAGATATGAGCAGCTTTGAACCAGGGGTTGGCTGATGGCACTTTTAATCAGAGGACGGGCTCATAGTAATGGCTGGAACGGGTGTCTGTGTCTGTGTGTGTTTGTCTGTGTGTCTGTGTGTCTGTGTGTGTGTGTGTGTGTGTGTGTCTGTGTGTCTGTGTGTCTGTGTGTCTGTGTGTGTGGAGTGTGTGTGTCTCACCATGGTTTTTTGATATGATTCACAGGGAGGGCCAAGGTGGCTTTTATTTAAAAAAGGGAACAATTATTGAAGAGAGAGGAGGGCTGATCATCCCTCCATCTCTCCATCCCTCCATCTCTCCATCTCTCCATCCCTCTGTCTCTCCATCCCTCCATCCCTCCATCTCTCCTCCCTCCATCTCTCCATCCCTCCATCCCTCCATCCCTCCATCTCTCCTCCCTCCATCTCTCCATCCCTCCATCCCTCCATCTCTCCATCTCTCCATCCCTCTGTCTCTCCATCCCTCCATCCCTCCATCTCTCCTCCCTCCATCTCTCCATCCCTCCATCCCTCCATCCCTCCATCTCTCCTCCCTCCATCTCTCCATCCCTCCATCCCTCCATCTCTCCATCCCTCCATCTCTCCATCCCTCCATCTCTCCATCCCTCCATCTCTCCATCCCTCCATCTCTCCATCCCTCTGTCTCTCCATCCCTCCATCCCTCCATCTCTCCTCCCTCCATCTCTCCATCCCTCTGTGTCTCCATCTCTCCATCCCTCCATCCCTCTGTCTCTCCATCTCTCTATCCCTCCATCTCTCCTCCCTCCATCTCTCCATCCCTCCATCTCTCCATCTCTCCATCCCTCTGTCTCTCCATCCCTCCATCCCTCCATCTCTCCTCCCTCCATCTCTCCATCCCTCCATCCCTCCATCCCTCCATCTCTCCTCCCTCCATCTCTCCATCCCTCCATCCCTCATCTCTCCATCTCTCATTCTCCATCCCTCCATCCCTCCATCTCTCTCCCTCCATCTCTCCATCCCTCCATCCCTCCATCCCTCCATCTCTTCCTCTATCTCTCCATCCCTCCATCCCTCCATCTCTCCATCCCTCCATCTCTCCATCCCTCCATCTCTCCATCCCTCCATCTCTCCATCCCTCCATCTCTCCATCCCTCTGTCTCTCCATCCCTCCATCCCTCCATCTCTCCTCCCTCCATCTCTCCATCCCTCTGTGTCTCCATCTCTCCATCCCTCCATCCCTCCATCCCTCCATCTCTCCTCCCTCCATCTCTCCATCCCTCCATCCCTCCATCTCTCCATCCCTCCATCTCTCCATCCCTCCATCTCTCCATCCCTCCATCTCTCCATCCCTCCATCCCTCCATCCCTCTGTCTCTCCATCTCTCTATCCCTCCATCTCTCCTCCCTCCATCTCTCCATCCCTCTGTCTCTCCATCTCTATATCCCTCCATCTCTCCTCCCTCCATCTCTCCATCCTTCTGTCTCTCCATCCCTCCATCCCTCCATCTCTCCTCCCTCCATCTCTCCATCCATCCATCTCTCCTTCCCTCCATCTCTCCTCCCTCCATCTCTCCATCCTTCTGTCTCTCCTTCCCTCCATCTCTCCATCCTTCTGTCTCTCCATCCCTCCATCCCTCCATCTCTCCATCCCTCTGTCTCTCCATCCCTCCATCCCTCCATCTCTCCATCCCTCCATCTCTCCATCCCTCCATCTCTCCATCCCTCTGTCTCGCCATCCCTCCATCTCTCCTCCCTCCATCTCTCCATCCATCCATCTCTCCTTCCCTCCATCTCTCCATCCTTCTGTCTCTCCATCCCTCCATCCCTCCATCTCTCCATCCCTCCATCTCTCCATCTCTCCATCCCTCTGTCTCTCCATCCCTCCATCTCTCCTCCCTCCATCTCTCCTCCCTCCATCTCTCCATCCCTCTGTCTCTCCATCCCTCTGTCTCTCCATCCCTCCATCCCTCCATCTCTCCATCCATCCATCTCTCCTTCCCTCCATCTCTCCATCCCTCCATCTCTCATCCCCCTGTCTCTCCATCCCTCCATCT
>NC_059215.1:4508791-4513791 GCF_020615455.1 Coregonus clupeaformis
CATGGTAGCATGCACGTTGAGAAATACCCATGGTGGTGCGCTCAAGAGAGTGGATGAACAAATTGATGTCTATTTCACATCTTACACAAGAAGAGGTCTTCCGAGCTCATGTAGCGAGGCGATCATATCTGCGACCAGGTTAAATAGATTTATTATGGTACGTGAAAACGGATTGTTTCTACCCTTTGTGTTCTAAGGACATGACAAAGCCAAGTGTTTTCCCTCTCAGCTCTTCCTCATAGAGACTGGAGAGGATCTGTAGACAGGGGACGCAGACAACACACTCTCCTCTCCTCCTCTGCCCTTCTCTCTCTCGCTTTCTCGCTGAGAGACTTCAAGAAGAGGCATTGATCCTTTGTCTACATCATCAGTACCCAGATCACTTCCACTGTGAAGAAGAGCTGAAGCTTACAGGAATATCACAGGGGCCAGTGGTCTCTCCTCCCCTCCTCTCCTCTCCCCCTCCTCCCCTCCTCTCCCCCTCCTGCCCTCTCCTCCCCTCCTCTCCCCCTCCTGCCCTCTCCTCTCCCCTCCTGCCCTCTCCTCTCCCCTCCCCCTGCCCTCTCCTCCCTCCTCTCCCCCTCCTGCCCTCTCCTCTCCCCCTCCTGCCCTCTCCTCTCCCCTCACCCTGCTCCTCTCCTCCCCTCCTCTCCCCTCCTGCCCTCTCCTCTCCCCCTCCTGCCCTCTCCTCTCCCCCCTCCTGCCCTCTCCTCTCCCCTCACCTGCTCCTCTCCTCCTCCTCTCTCCCTCCTCCTCCTCTCCTCCCCTCCCCTTACCCTGCTCCTCTCCTCCCCTCCTCTTCCCATCCTGCCCTCTCCTCTCCCCTCACCCTGCTCCTCTCCTCCCCTCCTCTCCCCCTCCTGCCCTCTCCTCTCCCCTCACCCTGCTGCTCTCCTCCCCTCCTATCCTGAGCAGAGTGTTTCACGGGAAGCTGAGCAGAGTGTTTCACAGGAAGCTGAACAGAGTGTTTCACAACGGAGGGGGAGAGGAGAGGAACAGAGGGGATCAGGAGAGGAACAGAAGGGGGAGAGGAGAGGAACAGAGGGGATCAGGAGAGGAACAGAGGGGGAGAGGAGAGGAACAGAGGGGATCAGGAGAGGAACAGAGGGGGAGAGGAGAGGAACAGAGGGGATCAGGAGAGGAACAGAGGGGGAGAGGAGAGGAACAGAGGGGATCAGGAGAGGAACAGAGGGGGAGAGGAGAGGAACAGAGGGGATCAGGAGAGGAACAGAGGGGGAGAGGAGAGGAAGAGGGGATCAGGAGAGGAACAGAGGGGGAGAGGAGAGGAACAGAGGGGATCAGGAGAGGAACAGAGGGGGAGAGGAGAGGAACAGAGGGGATCAGGAGAGGAACAGAGGGGGAGAGGAGAGGAACAGAGGGGATCAGGAGAGGAACAGAGGGGGGGGAGGAGAGGAACAGAGGGGATCAGGAGAGGAACAGAGGGGGAGAGGAGAGGAACAGAGGGGATCAGGAGAGGAACAGAGGGGGAGAGGAGAGGAACAGAGGGGATCAGGAGAGGAACAGAGGGGGAGAGAGAGGGAACAGAGGGGATCAGGAGAGGAACAGAGGGGGGAGAGGAGAGGAACAGAGGGGATCAGGAGAGGAACAGAGGGGGAGAGGAGAGGAACAGAGGGGATCAGGAGAGGAACAGAGGGGGAGAGGAGAGGAACAGAGGGGATCAGGAGAGGAACAGAGGGGGAGGTGGAGAGGAACAGAGGGGATCAGGAGAGGAATAGAGGGGGAGAGGAGAGGAACAGAGGGGAAGAGGAGGAGAGGGGCAGAGGAGAAGAGGGGAAGAGGAGAGGAACAGAGGTGCATTTATGCGTAAGTACAATAGCTTTGGTCCATTTTTTCGCAGGTACTCATTAAATTGTTGCTAGTGGTTGGACTCAATGATCCTTTAATTACACAAGGTCTTTTTGTTTACATTGTTAACCTAGCTAGTCAATGTAGCTAGCTAGCAAGTAGTAGTAGCTGTTTTACTTCATACATCTTAGCACAATAACCAGTGGTGTCTAGTGCAGGACATATGCAACCAAAATACACTTTATTTGTCATTATTTCAATTCACAAGAAAGAATGAAAGCGTGCGTCGGCCCACGAGAATTGAACCTCAGCGAATCTTGAGTTTGGATACTGCCTTTGGAAGTGATGCAACACAGGCAGCGAAGCAGCCTTTATAGACTTCAAGGGGAGAATTTCCTCAACAGCTGATGGCAATGCCGGACACCCGATGGATGTAGTGTTCCAGGGCTGATGGATGTAGTGTAGCAGGGATGATGGCTGTAGTGTAGCAGGGCTGATGGCTGTAATGTAGCAGGGCTGATGGCTGTAGTGTAGCAGGGATGATGGCTGTAGTGTTCCAGGGCTGATGGCTGTAGTGTTCCAGGGCTGATGGCTGTAGTGTAGCAGGGATGATGGCTGTAGTCTAGCAGGGCTGATGGATGTAGTGTAGCAGGGATGATGGCTGTAGTGTAGCAGGGATGATGGCTGTAGTGTAGCAGGGCTGATGGATGTAGTGTAGCAGGGCTGATGGCTGTAGTGTAGCAGGGCTGATGGATGTAGTGTAGCAGGGCTGATGGCTTTAGTGTAGCAGGGATGATGGATGTAGTGTAGCAGGGCTGATGGCTGTAGTGTAGCAGGGCTGATGGCTGTAGTGTATTTATTATTTATTTATTTATTTATTTTATTTTAGTCATTTAGCAGACGCTCTTATCCAGAGCGACTTACAGTTAGTGAATACATTTTTTTTATAATTTTTTTTATACTGGCCCCCCGTGGGAATCGAACCCACAACCCTGCCGTTGCAAATGCCATGCTCTATCAACTGAGCTACATCCCTGCCGGCCATTCCCTCCCCTACCCTGGATGACGCTGGGCCAATTGTGCGCCGCCCATGAGTCTCCCGGTCGCGGCCGGCGGCGACAGAGCCTGGATTCGAACCAGGATCTCTAGTGGCACAGTTAGCACTGCGATGCAGTGCCTTAGACCACTGCGCCACTCAGGAGTACAGCAGGGCTGATGGCTGTAGTGTAGCAGGGCTGATGGATGTAGTGTAGCAGGGATGATGGCTGTAGTGTAGCAGGGATGATGGCTGTAGTGTAGCAGGGCTGATGGATGTAGTGTAACAGGGCTGATGGATGTAGTGTAGCAGGGATGATGGCTGTAGTGTAGCAGGGATGATGGCTGTAGTGTAGCAGGGATGATGGCTGTAGTGTAGCAGGGATGATGGCTGTAGTGTAGCAGGGCTGATGGCTGTAGTGTAGCAGGGCTGATGGCTGTAGTGTTCCAGGGATGATGGCTGTAGTGTAGCAGGGCTGATGGCTGTAGTGTAGCGGGGATTATGGATGTAGTGTAACAGGGCTGATGGCTGTAGTGTAGCAGGGATGATGGCTATAGTGTAGCAGGGATGATGGCTGTAGTGTAGCAGGGCTGATGGCTGTAGTGTAGCAGGGCTGATGGATGAAGTGTAGCAGGGATGATGGCTGTAGTGTAGCAGGGATGATGGCTGTAGTGTAGCAGGGCTGATGGCTGTAGTGTAGCAGGGCTGATGGATGAAGTGTAGCAGGGATGATGGATGTAGTGTAGCAGGGATGATGTCTGTAGTGTAGCAGGGATGATGGCTGTAGTGTAGCAGGGCTGATGGCTGTAGTGTTCCAGGGATGATGGATGTAGTGTAGCAGGGATGATGGCTGTAGTGTAGCAGGGATGATGGATGTAGTGTAGCAGGGATGATGGCTGTAGTGTAACAGGGATGATGGATGTAGTGTAGCAGGGCTGATGGATGTAGTGTAGCAGGGATGATGGCTGTAGTGTAGCAGGGCTGATGGCTGTAGTGTAGCAGGGCTGATGGCTGTAGTGTAGCAGTGATGATGGCTGTAGTGTAGCAGGGATGATGGCTGTAGTGTAGCAGGGATGATGGCTGTAGTGTAGCAGGGCTTATGGCTGTAGTGTAGCAGGGATGATGGCTGTAGTGTAGCAGGGATGATGGCTGTAGTGTAGCAGGGCTTATGGCTGTAGTGTAGCAGGGATGATGGCTGTAGTGTAGCAGGGCTGATGGATGTTGTGTAGCAGGGATGATGGATGTAGTGTAGCAGGGATGATGGCTGTAGTGTAGCAGGGCTGATGGCTGTAGTGTAGCAAGGATGATGTCTGTAGTGTTCCAGGGCTGATGGCTGTAGTGTAGCAGGTATGATGGCTGTAGTGTAGCATGATGATGGCTGTAGTGTAGCAGAGATGATGGCTGTAGTGTTCCAGGGATGATGGCTGTAGTGTAGCAGGGCTGATGGCTGTAGTGTAGCGGGGATTATGGATGTAGTGTAACAGGGCTGATGGCTGTAGTGTAGCAGGGATGATGGCTATAGTGTAGCAGGGATGATGGCTGTAGTGTAGCAGGGCTGATGGCTGTAGTGTAGCAGGGCTGATGGATGAAGTGTAGCAGGGATGATGGCTGTAGTGTAGCAGGGATGATGGCTGTAGTGTAGCAGGGCTGATGGCTGTAGTGTAGCAGGGCTGATGGATGAAGTGTAGCAGGGATGATGGATGTAGTGTAGCAGGGATGATGTCTGTAGTGTAGCAGGGATGATGGCTGTAGTGTAGCAGGGCTGATGGCTGTAGTGTTCCAGGGATGATGGATGTAGTGTAGCAGGGATGATGGCTGTAGTGTAGCAGGGATGATGGATGTAGTGTAGCAGGGATGATGGCTGTAGTGTAACAGGGATGATGGATGTAGTGTAGCAGGGATGATGGCTGTAGTGTAGCAGGGCTGATGGCTGTAGTGTAGCAGGGATGATGGATGTAGTGTTCCATGGCTGATGGATGTAGTGTAGCAGGGATAATGGCTGTAGTGTTCCATGGCTGATGGATGTAGTGTAGCAGGGATGATGGCTGTAGTGTAGCAGGGCTGATGGATGTAGTGTTACAGGGCTGATGGCTGTAGTGTAGCAGGGATGATGGCTGTAGTGTAGCAGGGCTGATGGCTGTAGTGTAGCAGGGATGAT